>NC_069503.1:190973462-191273462 GCF_027579735.1 Bombina bombina | reverse complement strand
GACACCGAAACAGACACTCAGCACTTGATTACATTGACCTGACAAGTAATGAGGTAGACTACAGTTTTGTAAAAAAAGGAGATTTAGAAAACAAAATATGGAGTTCTGATTATCTTTTTGTAAAGGAAGATGCCAACTAAATGATGACAACAGCATGCAGTGACTGAAAGGAAGGGCCCTGAACTGCCTAAACAATAATTTAAAAGGTTAAATGGTGGATTGGTGACTTCCGTAAAAGTTTAATTAGTCTCAAAGTCTGTAGAAAGATGTGAATAATCAGTAGTAAGGTCAAAATGTCCTAAAAAGGAACATACAATGGACACACACACACAAACTCAAACTTGCGCATACTAGAAGAAAGGGGGAAGTGATACAAAGATTCTACACTCAGACTCCTTGCTAATCCCGAAGGTGGTGTAACCTCTAAACACTGACACCTAAATGTAATATAGAAGAAAGAGAAGGGGGGTTGGGATAGCGCTTATACAGCTTGAGTCTTGTGAAATAGGTGAAAGTATGTGATCTTAGATTAGTCAGTGACTACAGAAATGAGGGTATCCCTGATTTTTATTCTCGATTGTGAGGCTAGCTGCCTAGGTATGTTAAGTGGGAGTATCTGTTTTTTGTGGTTTTGTTGTCATGTGACCAGAGTTTATGCAGATAGTTCTTATATCTCAGATAGTGCCTATATCTCAAAAAATGTAAACTAACCTTATATCTTACGATTTTATATCATACATATGTGGTAAACTATATTTATAGTATTGTGTTTTTATAAAAAACCAAAGAGAGGAGTATTGTATTTACAAAAAAAGTTTTATTCTAATACAGATGAGAGTCCTAACGTAAATAGAGAAACAATAAAATCTAACATTTGGATGCCGGCATCTGATCATATTTCTTAAAACATCGCTAAAATTACAGTAGCATTAAAAATAAATTAAATTCCTATATATATAAATAATTTGCTGCTATTCTCTGGCAACAATTACAATTTCTAAGAAGCGACTTGTGCTTGTATACAAATCTTATGGTTACAAATCTTATGGTTACTCTATCTAGTACACATGTATCATAAGATCTTAATTGTATCTTTCTATCGGTATCCTTTGTATATCGTTACGTATACAGGTTAGCAATACATTTGCTTGGTGTATATTTGTGCTCATAACATAGATGTTCCAGGTCTACGGTGGTTATCACAGTTGCAAATAGTTGTGAAAAAAAGAGTGTCTCTTATTTTAAAGAAGTGTCTCTTATTATAAAAACCTTGATTTATTGTCCATATTCTGGGTTCCTCATTAAAGTGGTGACCGGCCGGTCTTTTGTTTGTGAAGTGGTTCCTTGTATTCTCCTTTGCTGTTTTTCTCAGGGTTTTAGATCCGGGTCCTTAAAGTTTTCCAGAAATGTTGTTGCAATTTTCTTCTTGTCTATGTAACCCTTAGCTAGGTGATTGGGGCTGGAACGACTACTGGGTCCTGGGGCAGGGATTAAACATATAGAGTCTGTCCCTGAGAAGTGGGATATGGCTCAATGTACCTGCCCTAGCCAGTTAGAACTCAGAAGAAGCCTCTCAACCTGCTGGGTTCTGATTCTTGTATATCCGGTAACTGTCAGCAATCTCTACGCGTTTCAGCCTGGGGCCTTTATCAAGATGCTTGTGTGCTGTTCAGTCTGGATTTAAATATCGTATCTCTCCTCCTGATTGTATCCTTTCCTTGGCTAATCGATGACGTCTATTATTCTGTTCCTCCTCCTGGAAGATTGTCTCTTATCACTCTTCATTGCATCGCTGGTATATGCTCAGCTTTACATTTAGACCTGATATTATTTCACTTATGATACTTGCAATTTATTTGTGAACACATATCTGTTTTAGTACAATATTTTTTAAAATTCGCGTAATGCCTAAGTTTTTACTCCGTTCTTTGTTTACATGATTGAGTGTTTTGAAAAAAAATTTTTTTTTTGTGTTTTTTGTATTCCTTTATGTTCCAAGTTTTTTAAAGTCCTTTCTTTACTTAAGTGCTATTTAATTGTGATATATATCGTGTGAGACTGTGTTCTAACTAAAATTTCAGCTTAAGAAAGGGAGGGGGGGGGGAATTGTGATTGTTCTCTATTCGAATCTATTAGATTCTGTAGAAATAATTTTGGGGATCATTACTTTATCTATGTGTTTAATGTGTTCTTTTAAAGATTTTGATAATAGAATGGAATATTAGTTCACCTTATGTATCTGATAGTGCCTTTAAGAAAAGTGTGGAAACATTGTGAAAAAAAGACTTTTGTTTAGAGATTAGTTACTTTAACTATGTGTTTATTGTGTATAAATATAACTTAAAAAAGCGTTTTATGTGTGTGCTATAATTTCTTTAAAAAGAAGGATTTGTTATAGATTGTATATCTATGGGAGAATGTGGATAGTTTGTGAAAAAAGACTTTTTTGAAATTTGTTACTTTAGCTATGTGTTTAATTTGTGGGTTTACAGATATTATTTCAAAAACTTTTTATGTATATTATAGTTTCTTTAAAAATTGTGTATTAATATGAATTATATATTTATGGGACCCCTCTTGCAAGTTTACTTGATTTAATTAGTGAGTTGTTTTGCTGATTTTATGTGTCTATTTTTGTATTCGTTATTTTATCCTAGTTTTTTATTTATTATTTCGATTGCGATTTTATTTGTATTTATCAGATGCTATCATTTCTTTCTCTTTAGTCTTATGCTTTCTCATATGGGTATTCGCGGTATTTTTATCTCTATATATGTTGTATGTCCTCATTTTCACTGTGTGTTTATATATACAGTTCAGTCTATATCTTCCATCGTCTGGTTTATACTAATGTATTTAAATCCATTTCAGAATTTAATCCAAATGGGTGTAATGTTTTGAAATTGAATATACATTCTGCCTCTTTTTTGAGAAGGAGTGTGTTCATATTCCCACCCCTTATTCCCAAATGTAATTTTTTGATACCCCAGTACTTAAAGTCTTTTAAGTTGCTGGAATGTTTTTCTTTAAAATGTGAGTATAGTGTTGTCTCTGTTGATTCGTGCTCTATCTTTAGAATATGTTCTCGTATTCTATCTTTTATAGTTCTACTTGTTTGCCCAAAATATAGTAAATTACATGTGCATCTTATACAGTAGATGGCATTTCTGTCAGTACATCTTATTAGTTGGTTGATTTTTAAGCAGAAGTCTGAGTTTGATGATCTTATCTCCTTACTTTTTTCACTGTATTTGCATGATTTACAGGATATACAGGGGAAGAAACCTTTTAGTTTATTTCCGTTCAGATCTCCATCAACAATGTTTGTTCTTACTCTGTATTCACTAGGTGATAGTATCATTTTAAGGTTTTTGGCTCGTTTAAAAATTATGTCTGGTTGGTTTCTTACCCTTTTCCCTAAGATATGGTCTTGTTTTATCAGGTGCCAATTTCTTTTCAAAATTTTCTTTATTTCAAAGTGTTGGTTACTATATTCAGTTATAAAAGGTATAAAGAATTCATCACATTCTCTTTCTTTTTTGGTTTTCTTTGTTAATAGGGACTCCCTGTCTACTGTTGATACTTCCTGTCTTATCTTTTCTACAGTGTCTTTATTGTATCCTTTCTCTATAAATCTAGATGTTAATATGTCAGATTGGGATTGGTAACTTTCAAGTGTGGAGCAGTTCTTCCTTACTCGTAGATATTGTCCTTTTGGGATATTAGATTTCCATTGTTTGAGACGACAGCTTTCTGCGTGTATGTAATTGTTTGCGTCTATCGTTTTAAAGTAGTTTTTGGTATTTATTTGTAGGTTGTTAATTTCAATTTCTATATCCAAAAAGTGTATTTTCCATCTACTGTATTCATGCGTGAATGTAATACCAAGACTATTGGTGTTAAGATCTATGATGAAGGTGTCCAGTAATTCTATGTCTCCTTGCCAGATGATAAATATATCATCTATATATCTGCAATAGAGCACAAGGTTCGCCCCCCATGGGCCATTATGTATGTGTTCGTCTTCAAAGTGGCCCATGAATAAATTGGCATAACTGGGGGCGAACCTTGTGCCCATTGCCGTACCTTTGATCTGTAGGTATACCTCGTTATTAAAGTAAAAACTGTTGTTTTGTAGAATGAAGTCTATACATTCCATAATGAATCTATTCTGATGTTCAGGTAATTCCTCATCTTTGTCTAGTATTTTCTTCACAGCTTTCTGTCCTAATTCATGTGATATATTAGTGTATAAGGAATTAACGTCGCATGTCACTAATGTGTAATTTTCCTTCCATATTATTTCTTTAATTTTATTAATGAAATGTGTTGAGTCTCTGAGGTACGCCGGTAATTCAATAACATACTTCTGTAGATAGAAGTCCACGTATTGTGATAAGTTTGATGTTAGACTGTTTATTCCCGAGATAATGGGACGGCCAGGTGGTTTCTCTAAATTTTTATGCACTTTTGGCAGAAAGTAGAATGTGGGGGTTTTGGGATATGTTATGGAGATGAATTCTGATTCTGAGTCGTTTATTATCCCTTTATCTTTCGCTTTTTGGAGTATATTGCTAAGTTTATCTTTTTGTGTTTTAATAGGGTTACATTTCAGTTTCTCATATGTAGATTTGTCCTGCAATATTCTATTTGATTCCTCTACATAATATGTCCTGTCCATAATGACCAGACCCCCACCCTTGTCGGCCGGTTTAATAATGATTTCTTTGTTGTTCTGAAGTTCTTTTAGTGTTTGGATCTCTTTCCTGTTCAGATTTTTCTTAATAGGTTTAGTTTGGTCTAGGGCCTCTAGTTCTTTTTTAATGTTCTGTTCAAACAGTTTTATATGCTCACTTTTTTCCTGAGTTGGATAGAATGAAGATTTTGCTCTTAGATTTGTGTGTATGTATTGGTTATTCTCATTTTTGTTCCTATCCTGCATTGGGTTTTTTAGGAAGTATCTTTTTAGCGTAAGTTTGCGGATATATTGGTTTATGTTAATGAGGGTCTCAAACTTATTAAGTTTGCATGAGGGGGCAAAGGATAGGCCCTTATTAAGAACTCTTTCTTGATCTCTATTTAGGCGGATTTTACTTATATTAAATATACCGATTTTTTCTTTCTCTATATTTTGGATTATCTCCTCACTGTTTTGTTTTGGGGTTCCTCTCCCTCTTCTACCTCTAACCTTCTTTTCCCCTGTTGTATTCTTTGGGGTTTTGCTTCCTCTAATATGTTTCTTGATGTCCCCGCTCTGGCGGGGGTTTCTTCTAAAAAATGTACATTGGAGGAGGCTGTGTTTGATTTTGTGTTATCAGATTTATTTACATAATCTCTACTTGGGCTATGTTCTTGTCTTAGTGGCGTGAATCTGTTTTGTATTGGTACTCTCCAGTTTTCTTGTCTATTAAATGAATCATCCCTATCGAAGGGTCTAAAGTCTCTATCTCTATTTCTATTACTCTGAAAATGTTCGTTATAAAATCTATCGTGATAATAGTCTCTGGAATCTTGATAGTAATGTTCCCTCCCTTTATATTGGTAATTTTGATATGGTTCTCTATATTGATAATTTTGGTATTGGTCTCTGTTCCTGTTCCAGTTTGGATATGTTCTATTACTATTAGGGTTCCTATAAGGTTTTTCCCAGTATCTACCTTGATTACTATTTACTTGGTCATCGTCATTTCTAGGATATGTTTTAGGTTGTTCTTTGTTAAACCAGGTGTTGTTTCTGTGTGGTTTGTCTGGTGTGTACTGCTCATCTCTCCAATTTCTATTTGTATAGTTGTTTCTCCATCCTCTCCCATCATGTTGTTGTATTGTGTTATATGTCCTATGTGAGTTTTTAGGTATATTTTTATTATTATTGTTAGTAGTTTTCTTTTTACTGAATATGTGTATGGGTTCTTTCCTTGTGTTTTCTATTTTTGTGTCACCATTGGTGTCTGTGTCACAAATGTTCTCTTGTTCTTCCCAAACTGGGTTATTTGTTTGTGTGGTATCCTCATCATCTTTTTTGTAGTCTGTTGAATCTCTATTAAATTTGGAATTTTTTTGTGTTACTATATTTTCCTTTAGTTCTGATATTCTTTTTATAATATCATTTTGTATATTTTTGTCGTCTTCCTTTATTTCTATATTGGATAGTTTGTCTTTGATTATTTCTATCTCTTCTTTAGTTACATCTAACTGCAGTTTCCTTGCTTTAACTATAATGTTCATTAGATTCATTGAGGCTGTCTCTAGTACTTCAAACCATTCTTTGGATAGTGTGTCAGGTAGTGTAAATGTGCAGTCTTTTTTAAGTCTGAGACCTCTCGGTACCATTCTTAAATTTATGTAGTTCTGTATATATTTTATTTCTAGTGTGTGTTTTATTTCTTTAGACATTATGTTTTCTAGGTCTGAATATATATTTTCTATATTTGTAGTCTCCATTGTATTGTGTATTCCATTATTTGTGCTTGTGTCTATATTCTGGAGTATTAGGTCTCTGTGACTAAAAATATCCATGATATATATAGGGAATTTTTATACTTTTTCTATATATATAATATATAATATACAAAGTGTTTGAATCAAATTTGATAGGTTGTGAGTGGATCTTTGTATGCGAGGTTGTTTCAATACTAGAAGAAAGGGGGAAGTGATACAAAGATTCTACACTCAGACTCCTTGCTAATCCCGAAGGTGGTGTAACCTCTAAACACTGACACCTAAATGTAATATAGAAGAAAGAGAAGGGGGGTTGGGATAGCGCTTATACCTGAGGATGGAATTGTTGAGAGGTCCTTTAAGGCTTTTGAAATGTTCTTCTCCAGGGCCGCCACTAGAAATTTTGGGCCCCCCCCAAGTGACTAAAACGTATTTGCACTTTATTCTTAAGTGTCTATTTAAATTTAGATATGTTGTAAAGGTAGTAACATACAAACACACATACACACTCATACACTGAAACACACACAGACTCACACATAAGGATTCACATATAGACACTCTAGCAGACATGCAAAGAAACACACAAACACACTCAGACACAGACACCGAAACAGACACTCAGCACTTGATTACATTGACCTGACAAGTAATGAGGTAGACTACAGTTTTGTAAAAAAAGGAGATTTAGAAAACAAAATATGGAGTTCTGATTATCTTTTTGTAAAGGAAGATGCCAACTAAATGATGACAACAGCATGCAGTGACTGAAAGGAAGGGCCCTGAACTGCCTAAACAATAATTTAAAAGGTTAAATGGTGGATTGGTGACTTCCGTAAAAGTTTAATTAGTCTCAAAGTCTGTAGAAAGATGTGAATAATCAGTAGTAAGGTCAAAATGTCCTAAAAAGGAACATACAATGGACACACACACACAAACTCAAACTTGCGCATACACTCAAGGAAACACCGACAGAGACAGCCTCAGAAAACACACAAAGACATACACACAGAGAGACAACCACATACAACACAGAAAGACATACATACACACACACCCTCACTGAGAAATCCACAGAAAACACACAAAGACATACACACACCCTCACAGAGACACCCACAGAAAACACACACCCTCACAGAGACATCATCAGAAAACACATACACACACCCTCACAGAGACATCCACAGAAAACACAGACATACACACCCACCCTCACAGAGGTATCCAGAGAAAATACACAAAGGCAAACATAAACACACCCTCTCAGAGAAACCCATAGAAAAAGCTCAAAGACATATGCACACACCCTCACAGACATCCACAGAAAATGCACAGACATACACACCCACCCTCACAGAGAGACCCACAGAAAAAAATATACATACACACTCATAGAGACACAAACCAAAGCACAAAGACATCCACACAGACATCCACAGAAACACTCACAGGAGGAAACATTTATGCACCTTGCATCCCCTAAATCAACAGTGTGTGACATGCATGAAAACAAAATTGCAGAAATCAAGAGATCACTTTTTAAATAATCATATTTGTAAATGTGTAAACAAAAATAATTGTGTGAATTCAAAATTGTACATTAATGATCTGGGTAGATGGCTAGATGAAGAAAAGTACTTTTAAAAGGTTGACATATGTTTGTTTGTTTTTTCCCCAACCAAGAGCGCCACTTCAAATATAGTGTACAAATGTTCCCATCTGTCAGCTGTACTTATGGAATTTGAAAATGCTGTATTCTATATGGTCTTGGTGAAACCGTAAGCTGTGGTACTCATACCATTAGATCTGGTTAAATGCAGGATTTAGGCTTGTTGGTATGTATTTCAAAATGTAGTCAGCTGTAGTGTAAACTGAACAGTTTTAAGTTAACCTGTCTCATTTCAAACACTGAGCAATCTTACTCTGAGAGTATAACATTTTATGTAGATGTAAAAATCTTAGATAAAATGCCTCCTTGCATCTGGAATGTCCTTGCATATAGGGGCAGTAAACTGGAATGTAATATATATATATATATATATATATATATATATATATAAATGCATATCTGCCAAAAGGGCACCTACTATTTGTGTATTGAGGAGGAAACATTCTGCATGGTTTTAAATATTGAATTTCTACAGCATTGTCAAATAATCATAAATACCCTGCTGCTAAATAAAATGTGTTTTATGGACCCCTGGGCCCACCATACAACTACTACCACACTGAAGTTACAATCTGAAATTGCACAAAGAAATAAAAAACATTTGCTAAGTAAGTCCTACCTCCTCTGCTAATGAAAGTGATCTGCCATCTGACTCAGGCACACACTGCACAAAGTGCCAAGTCTGTCTCACACTGTGCATAGTGGTTTAGTGCACACTCAGAAATCCTCTCAAGTGCTAATACTTTACTCCTTATAATAACATTTTCCATGCTCAATTAGCACAAAATTAAAAAAAAACATTTTTTTTTTAGTTCTTGCCTCATGGCCCCCCCCTGGCCCATTGGGCCCCTGACAGGAGTCACCCCTGTCACCCCCTGATGGCGGCCCTGTTCTTCTCAACTCTTGTCCACCAGCCTGTGGGTACCTGTGATTTCTTCCTAGTAGATGATTTTAATATTTAAATTTTAACACAGCAGTTGCTATAATCTGAAGTAGTTCAAAATTTGACTTTCAGAGTCTGGAAACAATTTGTAAAAAATTTTTTGTCCCCAATTAATTTCTCTTGCAAGATGTATCGAGTCCACGGATTCATCCAATACTTGTGGCATATTCTCCTTCCCAACAGGAAGTGGCAAAGAGAGCACCCACAGCAGAGCTGTCTATATAGCTCATCCCCTAACTCCACCCCCCAGTTATTCTCTTTGTCGGCTCTAAGCAATAGGAAGGGTAAAAGGGTTAGTTTTTATTTTCTTCAAGCAAGAGTTATTTTAAATTTACTCTCAAGCAGAAAAGAGATGAAGATTTCTGCCTGGAGGATGATGATCTTAGCATTTGTAACTAAGATCCACTGCTGTTCCCACAGAGGCTGAGGAGTACAGGAAACTTCAGTTGAGGAACGGTATGCATGCTATGCTGCACTGAGGTATGTTCAGTCAATTTTTTCAAGAAAAACTGTGATATTTCAAGAAAAGGCTGACAGTATCCCCATGAGGGGAAGGGTAAGCTGTAATCAGAGACTTATTGTAGTATTACAAGCTTGCATGAGGGCTAAGTTACTTTCTGGTTGACACTTATATTTTTAATAGAGCAAATGTTTTTATTGAGAGATATGGAAAAACGTTTTTGGGACTTTTATTTAGAGGGTTCATTTGGCTTATTGTTAGGTTTTATAACCCACATGGCTGTTTTAAACAGATTAATGTGTTACTTTAAGGCCCCACAGACATCGAGTGAGGTGGGTGGGGCCTAATTTCGCGCCTTAGATGCGCAGTTGTTTTTCATTACTGGACAGCAAGCTGCAACACAGGAGGGTCCTGACTCAATTTTGGGGGCAAAACGAAGCCTTGTTCCCTCAGATTCAACCCCTAAGGGCAGGTAGGAGCCACAGCAGAGCTGTGGCAAGGTGCTGACTGTGTATTTTCCAGTTTTTGACACTTGTCAATCCGGTTTCGTTATTAAGGGGTTATTTTCTTCCTTTACTGGTGGGGCAACCTTACTAGGCTTACTGTATATGCTGTAAATAATTCGAAAAGTTTACTGCATTTTTAAGCAGTTTTGCAGAACGTGTGCACCTTTTTTTCTCTTAAAGGCACAGTGCAGTTTTTTTAAATTGTTGTTTTTACATTGAAAAAAGCATTTTCCAAACTTGCTTGTCTCATTACTAGCCTGTTAAACATGTCTGATATCAAGGAAACTCCTTGTTCAATATGTTTAGAAGCCATTGTGGAACCCCCTCTTAGAATGTGTCCCACTTGTACTGATATGTCTATAAATTTTAAAGAGCATATTGTAGCACTTAAAAATGTAGCGCTAGAGGATTCTCAGACAGAAAGAAATGAGGTTATGCCATCTAGTTCTCCCCAAGTGTCACAACCAGTAACGCCCGCACAAGTAACGCCAAGTACCTCTAGTGTGTCTACTTTATTTACCTTACAAGACATGGCCGCAGTTATGAATTCTACCCTCACAGAGGTTTTATCTAAACTGCCTGGGTTACAAGGGAAGCGTGATAGCTCTGGGTTAAGAACAAATGCTGAGCTTTCTGATGCTTTAGTAGCCTTATCAGATATACCCTCACAATGTTCTGAAGTAGGGGTACGGGATTTGCTGTCTGAGGGAGAGATTTCTGATTCAGGAAAGACGCTCCCTCAGACAGACTCTGATATGACGGCCTTTAAATTTAAGCTAGAACACCTCCGCTTGTTGCTCAGGGAAGTATTAGCGACTCTGGATGATTGTGACCTTATTGTGGTTCCAGAGAAATTGTGTAAAATGGACAAATACTTAGAGGTTCCTGTTTACACTGATGTTTTTCCGGTCCCTAAGAGGATTGCGGACATTGTTTCTAAGGAGTGGGATAGACCAGGTATTCCGTTCGCTCCCCCTCCTACTTTTAAGAAAATGATTCCCATATCTGACACCATGCGGGACTCGTGGCAGACGGTCCCTAAGGTGGAGGGAGCTATTTCTACACTGGCTAAGCGTACAACTATACCTATTGAAGACAGTTGTGCTTTCAAAGATCCTATGGATAAAAAATTAGAGGGTCTCCTAAAGAAAATTTTTGTTCATCAAGGTTTTCTTCTCCAACCTATTGTGTGCATTGTTCCTGTAACTACTGCAGCTGCTTTTTGGTTCGAGGCTCAGGAAGAGGCTCTTCAGGGGGAGACCACATTAGATGATATTCTGGATAGAATTAAGGCTCTTAAGCTGGCTAATTCTTTCATTACAGATGCAGCTTTTCAACTGGCTAAATTAGCGGCAAAAAAATTCAGGTTTTGCCATTTTAGCGCGTAGAGCGTTATGGCTTAAGTCCTGGTCAGCTGATGTGTCATCAAAATCAAAGCTTTTGACAATCCCTTTCAAAGGAAAGACCCTATTCGGGCCTGAACTGAAGGAGATTATTTCAGACATCACTGGAGGGAAAGGCCATGCCCTCCCTCAGAATAAAACAAAGAAGATGAGAACCAAATAAAATAATTTTCGTTCCTTTTGAAACTTCAAGGGTGGTCCCGCTTGAGCTTCCCCTGGTGCAAAGCAAGAGGGGAATTTTGCTCAATCCAAGTCAGTCTGGAGACCTAACCAGGCTTGGAACAAGGGTAAACAGGCCAAGAAGCCTGCAGCTGCCTCCAAGACAGCATGAAGGGGTAGCCCCCGATCCGGGACTGGATCTAGTAGGGGGCAGACTCTCTCTCTTCACTCAGGCTTGGGCAAGAGATATTCAGGATTCCTGGGCTTTATAAAATGTTTCCCAGGGATATCTTCTGGATTTCAAAGATTCCCCCCCCAAGGGGGAGATTTCCCCTTTCTCAATTGTCTGCAAACCAGACAAAATGAGAGGCGTTCTTACGCTGTGTAGAAGACCTACATACCATGGGAGTGATTCACCCAGTTCCAAAAGCGGAACAGGGGCAAGGGTTTTACTCCAACCTGTTTGTTGTTTCCAAAAAAGAAGGAACTTTCAGACCAATCTTGGATCTCAAGATCCTAAACAAATTCCTTAGAGTCCCATCTTTCAAGATGGAGACTATTCGGACTATTCTGCCACTGATCCAGGAGGGCCAATATATGACCACCGTGGACCTAAAGGATGCGTATCTGCACATCCCTATTCACAGAGATCATCACCAATTTCTCAGGTTCGCCTTTCTGGACAGACATTACCAGTTTGTGGCCCTACCCTTCGGGATGGCCACGGCTCCCAGAATTTTCACAAAAGTGCTAGGGTCCCTTCTGGCGGTTCTAAGACCGCGGGGCATAGCAGTGGCGCCTTATCTAGACGACATCTTAATTCAAGCGTCAACTTTCCAACTAGCCAAGTCTCACACGGACATCGTATTGGCTTTTCTGAGATCTCATGGGTGGAAGGTGAACATAAAAGAGTTCTCTCTCCCCCCTCACAAGAGTTTCCTTCCTAGGAACTCTGATAGACTCTGTAGAAATGAAAATATTTCTGATGGAGGTCAGTAAATCAAAACTTGTAAACACCTGCCAAGCTCTTCATTCCATTCCTCGGCCGTCAGTGGCTCAGTGTATGGAGGTAATCGGACTAATGGTAGCGGCAATGGACATAGTTCCGTTTGCTCGCCTACACCTCAGACCACTGCAACTATGCATTCTTGAACAGTGGAATGGGGACTATGCAGATTTATCTCCTCAGATAGATCTGGATCAGGAGACCAAAGATTCTCTTCTCTGGTGGTTGTCACAGGTTCACCTGTCTCAGGGAATGTGTTTTCGCAGACCAGAGTGGGTCATAGTTACGACAGATGGTAGCCTACTGGGCCGGGGTGCAGTCTGGAACTCCCTGAAAGCACAGGGGTTATGGTCTCAGGAGGAGACTCTCCTCCCGATAAACATTCTGAGAGCGATATTCAATGCGCTTCAGGCGTGGCCTCAACTGGCTGCGGCCAAATTCATCAGATTTCAGTCGGACATCACCACGACTGTAGCTTATATCAATCATCAAGGGGGAACACGGAGTTCTCTAGCGATGATAGAGGTTTCCAAAATAATCTGATGGGCAGAGACTCACTCTTGCCATCTTTCAGCAATCCATATCCCAGGGGTAGAGAACTGGGAGGCGGATTTCCTAAGTCGTCAGACTTTTCATCCGGGGGAGTGGGAGCTCTATCCGGAGGTATTTGCCGAACTGATTCAGCTATGGGGCACACCAGAATTGGATCTGATGGCGTCTCGTCAGAACGCCAAGCTTCCTTGTTACGGGCCCAGGTCAAGGGATCCCCAGGCAGTACTGATAGATGTTCTAGCAGTGCCCTGGTCCTTCAACCTGGCCTATGTGTTTCCACCATTCCCTCTCCTTCCTCGTCTGATTGCCAGAATCAAGCAGGAGAGAGCTTCAGTGATTTTGATAGCATCTGCGTGGCCAAGCAGGACTTGGTATGCAGATCTGGTGGACATGTCATCCGTCCAACCATGGACTCTGCCGCTGAGGCAGGACCTTCTGATTCAAGGTTCATCCATTCAAGCATACAAACCTACTTTCTCTGCGTCTGACTGCTTGGAGATTGAACGCTTGATCTTAGCAAAGCGTGGTTTCTCTGAATCGGTCATTGATATCTTGATTCAGGCTCGAAAGCCTGTCACCAGGAAAATCTATCATAAGATATGGCGTAAATATCTTTACTGGTGTGATTCCAAGGGTTACTCATGGAGTAAGATCAGGGTTCCTAGGATTATCTTTTCTCCAAGAAGGATTGGAGAAGGGATTATCAGCTAGTTCCTTAAAGGGACAAATGTCTGCTTTGTCTATCCTTTTACACAAGCGTCTGGCGGATGTTCCAGACGTTCAGGCGTTTTGTCAGGCTTTAGTTAGAATCAAGCCTGTGTTTAAACCTGTTGCTCTGCCATGGAGTTTAAATTTAGTTCTTAAAGTTCTTCAAGGGGTTCCATTTGAACATATGCATTCCATAGATATTAAGTTTCTATCTTGGAAAGTTCTGTTTTTAGTAGCTATCTCTTCGGCTCGAAGAGTCTCTGAATTATCTGCTTTACAGTGTGACTCACCTTATCTTGTTTTCCATGCTGATAAGGTGGTTTTGCGTACCAAACCTGGATTCCTTCCTAATGTTGTTTCTAATAGGAATATCAATCAGGAAATTGTTGTTCCTTCTCTGTGTCCTAATCCTTCTTCCAAGAAGGAACGTCTGTTGCACAACCTAGATGTGGTTCGTACTTTAAAGTTCTACTTACAAGCAACTAAAGATTTCCGTCAAACATCTTCATTGTTTGTTGTCTATTCTGGAAAGTGGAGAGGTCAAAAGGCTACGGCAACCTCTCTTTCTTTTTGGCTGAAAAGCCTCATCCGTTTGGCTTATGAGACTGCTGGACAGCAGCCTCCTGAAAGGATAACTGCTCACTCTACTAGAGCGGTGGCTTCCACATGGGCTTTTAAAAATGAGGCTTCTGTTGAACAGATTTGTAAGGCGGGGGACTTGGTCTTCGCTTCATACTTTTTCCAAATTTTACAATTTGATACTTTTGCTTCTTTTTTGGGAGAAAGGTTCTACAAGCAGTGGTGCCTTCCGTTTAGGTACCTGTCTTGTCCCTCCCCTCATCCGTGTCCTAAAGCTTTGGTATTGGTATCCCACAAGTATTGGATGAATCCGTGGACTCGACACATCTTGCAAGAGAAAACAAAATTTATGCTTACCTAATAAATTTCTTTCTCTTGCGATGTATCGAGTCCACGGCCCGCCCTGTCTATTTAAGACAGGTAGTATATTTTATTATAAAACTTCAGTCACCTCTGCACCCTATAGTTTCTCCTTTCTCTTCCTAGCCTTCGGTCGAATGACTGGGGGGTGGAGTTAGGGGAGGAGCTATATAGACAGCTCTGCTGTGGGTGCTCTCTTTGCCACTTCCTGTTGGGAAGGAGAATATCCCACAAGTATTGGATGAATCCGTGGACTCGATACATCGCAAGAGAAAGAAATTTATCAGGTAAGCATTAATTTTGTTTTTTCAGAAGCATGGATTTGTATATAATGCATACAGTCCATAAACCCCTAGCAATACTAAGTTGGGTGTTACGTTTATAGATGGGCTCCAGGATGTCGGCCCTGTTGGTAAGAGTTGAATGTCTGCAGTGGTAAGCATGCTTACCTACAAAACTTTATCCTATTGTTTAGGGGAAAGTGATGTGTTAAGAAGTGGATTATATGGTCAGAAAATACTTTTTTTTTTTTTACAATAAAATTAACAAAAAATGACACTTTTAAATTAAAATAACACCCATTTTTTTCTTTTATGACTCAGCTAGAACATGTGATTTTAAACAGTTTTACTATTTACTTATATTATCTAATCTGCACTGTTCTCTTGGTATCCTTTGTTGAATGTATACCTAGGTAGGATCAGGAGCTGCTGATTGGAGGCTGCACATATATGCTCAATTTATTGGCTCACTGATGTGTTCAGTTAGCTTCAAGTAGTGCATTGCTGCTTCTTCAACAAAGGATACTTAAAGAATGACGCAAATTAGATAGAGAAGTACACTGGAATGTTGTTTAAAATTATTTCATGTCCCTTTAATAACCAAACATTTTTTGCAAGCTTACAGGACATTGATCACCAGGGTGTTGATCTATTGTAATCTGAATAAAATGTGTAGCTCTCCTTTTTTTGTATAAATCTAGCTCACCTTCAGTTTTGCACAACTGCCCTGAATGCGGATTTTCTCAATTTAATTACTAAATAACTTTTACGTTACTGTTAATGTGAAATATCTACAAATGAATGCACTGTCTATCTATATTCATAATGATTTAAATTCCCTATCCTGTTCTTTCAGATAAAGTATACTTACAGGTGTGTGTAATATGACCTGATCTAGGAAGCAATTTGTGCGTCTAATACATTGAAAATAATCTTTGTTTGGTTGTTATGCTTTTTGTCTCTTGGATGTTGTTAGTACATGTAAAGTTTATATATTTTTCAGAGACCTATAGCTTTAATAAAATTGTATTAAGGATAAAACTTATTTTGAAAAATAAATATGCAATTGGTAAACTTGGAAACTAATATAACAAAAAATAAATAAAATACACATGCTATTTGCTTCGCTATGTACAGGGGAAAACATTGTATTAAGTGTTACCCCCACATTGTACAAAGTATGCAAGTTTCAGTTTGTAAACGTCAATGTGCGGACAGAAACACACACAAAGCAAATGCTGAAAAGGTGTTGTCAGCTAGAGTTAAAGAGACATAACACCCAGTATGTTTCTTTCATGGTTCAGATAGAACATACAATTTTAAACAACTTTCCAGTGTATTATCAAATTTTCTTTGTTTTCTTGTTATCCTGTTTATAAGCAGGAATGTAAACTCAGGAGCATGCACATCCCTACAGCACCCTATGACCGCAGTAGTTGGCAGCAATTTATACAGTAGTGCTCCAGACATTTGCATACTACCTTTCTGGATATCTCTGCAACAAAGAATAACATAAGAATGAAGCAAATTGGAAACTTTTAAAATTGTATTCTTCATCTAACTCATGTAAACACCTTGTAATTACAAGACATTTCTGTAGTCTTGCTACAGAATAAAGTATCAGTCTAAATATTTTTAAACTGGTCAATATGTTAGTATAACCTGCATTGCTTTGCAGTTTTTACCTGTTAAAGCCAAGTAGGGAGATATATGCAGCAGGGCTAGCCTTGAGAGGTCTGCAGTGTGCATGTCCAACTAAGCTAACAAACTGCTGAATGCAAATCCCTAATAAAAAGTTAAAGGACCACTAAATACAGTAGAATTGCATATTTGGCAAGTGCCTAATGAAAAGACAATGCAATAACACTCTGAATTTCAAATAAGCAGATTTTTTTTCGGGCAAATTGATTTTTTTCCTAATTTTCTGGCCCTCTGTATCATGTGACAGCCATCAACCAATCACAGACTAGTATACGTATACCCTGTGAACTTGTGCACATTCTAAGTAGGAGCTGGTGCCTTAGAAAGTGTGCATATAAAGAGACAGCAAAATTTGCTAATAGAAATAAATTGGAAAGTCTCTTAAAACTACATACTCTAGTTCATGAGAGTTTAATTTTGACTTTAGTGTCCCTTTAAGGTCTGGTTTGGTAATGATGGAAATTAAGATAGTTTTTTTGTAAAAAAATATTTGTAATCCATCTAAATCAGATATTATGTTTCTGTATAATAAGACTGATATATTGCAAGTTTATACTTTTAGCTAAATAAAGGTCCCCTAATAGTTTTTGGTTAGTATATAATACTTTCCAGTCAGTGCTCTCATTGTTACTTGTGGTTCTATAATAATACAAGGAACTTTTGTTGTTTTCCCCTGCAGTCCTTCATGATTATTTAATAACTTACCTGCTAAATTGTAAAGAACAACAACAACTCATACATGAGGAATGGAATGTCTTAAACCAGAGCCAGGGAAAGTGCAAATCTACTTACACAGAAACACACAATTTAACAAAAAGTAGCCAGCAATGTAATAAATGAAAACACCAAGAAGGTAAGAAAATAGAGGTATTTTATTCTTCATAAATAAATATAAATAAGTTTACAAAACTTACATGGAAATGTGTACAGCACATTTTTTTCCTATAAATTAGACAATGATACATCTTTCACAGATCAAATATAACTTTATTGCGAAGTAGAATACTTTTGAAGAGTGTTTTTTTTCTTGTTATAAATGTACAAAGCATACTGAGATGTCTGTAACTGCAAATAAAGCTGAGAGCATACTATGCTCTGTAAGAGATGAAATAACACCCCATTAAGTCTTCATGTGATGTAAACCCACAATAAAACTCAAAATCATTGTACAGAAGTCGCTTGAGAATGAAAACAAATAAACTTGTACCATTTATCTTGTAACTGGTGTTAATATATACACGCATAATAGGTTAGGAAGGATCACATTCTTTATCCTTTAGCTGCAAAATTAGTATAAAGATCCCCACTGGTAAGCTTCAATCATTAGGGAAAAAAAATATGATAGCTTTAATAAATTACAATATATTTAGTAGTGAGACGATCTCCTAAAGAAGGAAAAAGAAACTGCAATAAGTCCTGCACCTAAAAGAAAATAATAAAATATTTGTTAGTTAAATGATCTTTAGTTTTATTAGTCAGTAGAAACCTCTTCGCCTGCAAGAAGCCCCATGAAAACTGGTATCTAGATGAAAGAAAAAAAAGGAGGTTATGGCAACATTAATTATACTGTCCGAGTAGTGTTGGTTCATTCAAAAACAGAAGTTCTTGCTCCTGAAAAGAAGTTGTTAAAGTGCTGAAATGCATAAAGGAATAAAACAAGTGTTTAGTCTCTTCTTGTGAAATATCCTACAAGCAAAATTAAAAAGAATTATTAAATATTTTTTTCCAAAACAAAATGGTATAAAATATGAAAACACAGTATGACAGCATTACTATGTTAGATATGTGTGGTACTGAAAAAGTCAATAGCCATTTACACAACCAAAAGGCATTCACAAGTTATACCTGCTTTAGAATTATACCTAAAATGAAAATGTGACAATTTAAAAACAAAGAATTAAACAAGAAATAGCACTTAAAATAAATGATCCTTCCCAACCAATGCCTCACAGAGAACAACGTACTGCAAATTCAACATGAATTGGAAACTGAACACAAGAATACAACTTGCGTGTTGAAAGTAAGTTAAAATTCTAATAATCTTTCTAGGTATATAACCTAATCATATATATATATATATATATATATATATACACACACACACACACATTATATATATATATATATATATACACACACACACACACATTATATATATATATATATATACACATATATACATATGCATTTATTCGGAATCTAGGATTTGTTACTCAAATGCCAGCAGCATTCAGTGATTTTCTGCACCGGATATATTGGTTTTAAAGAGCACCACACCAAAAATTGTGCAAATCCAGATATCGGTGTGCTGCACTTTAACACTAATATATGCAGCACAGATAATGGCCGAAGCTGCTGCCATATTAGGCACGTGTTTGCAAAATGAATGCCAAATTCCAAATAAATGCACATGCTTTATTTTTATATAATATATATAATATATAAACACATAAAATCCATAGGATTTAATATATAATTTAGCTATTGTATCATATTAATCATAGTTCTATTTTATCTATGATTACTACTTTATCAGAAAATTTGATATTGATTATAAATTTATGTATGAAATATTTTCACTGCTTAAAAGCTACAAAATAGTAGAAATATATATATATATATTTAAACTAAACTACCCTGAATTAGTCCTGATTAAAATGGCAGGATAATATTTTTAATTTTACTATATCTAAATATTTATCTTTTAAGTCTAAAATGACGCCTGGGAATAAGAGTACTAATTAGTTTTGATATAGGCTGCTTTCCTAGAAAAAATAAATCAGCAATTTAACCCAAAAAAGAATATAAGCTACAAAAATTAATTTCCCTCTGAAGTGCCTTTTTTCTTTACAAAAAAACATTAATAAATGGATATGAAACACAATTTTTTTCTTTCATAATTCAGATAGAGCATGTGATTCCAAACAACTATCCAATTAACTTCTATTCGCTTATTTGTTTTTTTCTCTTGGTATGCTTTGATGAAAATGATACCTAGGTAGCCTCAGGAGCTAGGTTTCCCTCATGTCCTTGGCTTACCAAGCTCCCAGTCATTGCTACTTTTTAACAAAGAAAACCAAGAGAATGAAACTAGTTAGATAATAGAAGTAAATGGGAAAGCTGTATTCGCTATCTGAATAAAGAAAGAAATATATTGGGTTTCATGTCCCTTTAAGTAATAAGGAAAGAAGCGTAATTTAATAAATAAAAGTTAAGTTGCTGTTATTTTAATTAAATACTAAGATACTGAAAAGGCTGACACGTTTAGAGTTAATGTAACTTATAACTGAAATGTTTTACTACAATACCTTTAAACTCAATGATGTGTATGCTATAGCAGTGTGTTGTAATGATTATGCCAAAGGAAATGCTTTAATGCACATGTTGGGCAAGTGTATCAGGCAGCCTTTTAAATACACCCATCCGCAGAGGTTAACAAAATACTGTGAAACAATGTCTGATCACTAGGAAGATTCAATAATATAATAAAATAAATGATAAAATTATATATGACAGATCAGGATCTTCTTAAGGGCAGTTATTATAAGGGGCACTAAACACCATTTTATTCTCTCTCATGATTCAGATAAAGCATACAATATTAAAAAACTTCAATTTACTTCTAAGATCTAATTTGCTTCATTTTTCCGGTATTCCTTTGGTGAAGGGAGCAGCAATGCCCTACTCGGTGCTAGCTCAACACATCGGTGAACCAATGAGGAGGCGGCATATGTTTGTAGCCACAAGTAAGCAGCTAGACACCGGTAGTGCATAGCTGCTCCTGTGCCCACCTAGGCATGCTTTTCAACAAATGATACTAAAAGATCAAAACAAATCAGATAATAGAAGTAAATTGAAAAGTTGTTTAAAATTATATGCTCTATCTAAACCCCAAAATAATTTTTGTGTTTCATGTCCCTTTAAGGATGTCCTCAACAAGTGACAGTTGTGGCCCAACAATTTGATAAACGGAATGGTTTACTAGTAAGAAAACCTTAAAAAATCGCCTTCTTTACTTGCCACTCGGGAGACTCTTTTTCAGTTAGCAATTAGTTTAGTCTGTCATTGTGTAGACTTCTGTGAACATGTATGGTGCACTGTGCTAATATAGCCTACACTTATTAATAAATTTGTCATTGTGTATTTCTATTCTTAAATGTACATGATGTGGGACCAATCATTATTGGATTACGGTGCATCTATAGTAGACACACTATTGTGTACTTGTAAACTTATAAATTAGAATAAAAATACACTTGTGCAATCAAAAAAATGTTAGGTTAAAAAAAATAAAAAACTTAAAAAACTTCCAGAACAGTAATTATGATACCTGCAGCGACCTAGTTACAAAGGGTAAATTCTAGGGAAGTAAAAATATACAGCAAATTATACCTTTATGCAATTTAGAAGCTTTTCACTCATTTGTTTCATCCATATTTAAAAAGTGGACACCAAACATTTGTTTAAGCAAATAAAAATATAACTAGAACTAGTTTGATTTAGGTCCTTTATATGCCTTAACGTTATCCTACCTTAGGAACTAACCCCAATTACTGTGTCACATTTTTAATCCATACTGCTGACACTAGAAGGTTTTAGATTTGCTATGGATACGTTATATGTGATAAAGCATAAAAAAGTTTTCTATAACATCCTTTAGCATAAAACTTGATCAATAACTTATATCTAAATAGATAACACAAGTTTAAAGTCAATGTTATCAAAAACAGATGTAGATCAAAAAGCAGAGAAATCGTATCTCCCATAATTCGTACAAATCCCAAATATGTAATTAAAGATAAATATTTTAGCATTATATATGTATATTTCATATGGTACATTGTAGCAAAGTTGGAAAATTAAAATGCCAAAAGGAAAAAAAAAACTTAAAATGACAAGGAAATGAAACAAACAATGTACAAGTATTTTACAGTTCCGACGACAAGTTTGATGTACCAAATGGGGTGAAAATAAAAGTAAAAACAAAAAAAATAAATAAATAAAAAATAAAGTAAAATGTGGTTCACATGATTAAGACAGCCAACTTGCTGATTATTTAGCCTTACATTTCAGAAGTAGATTTATGTGAAATAATACACAGGTCAGGATAACTCAATTGACTTACTTATTCTCTTTATAAAATGTAAGTAGTACATGTGAACACAACATATATGAAACAGGATTAAAGTTCGCATCTGGAAATCAAAGTCCAACATGTAAAGAAGTTACATAGAGTAATATCTTAATTTAAAAGTTCTGTTTCAATATGTACAAGTAATGCAACGTGTTGCATATTAGATGTTTGATAAAGAATAAAGATAATGGTTTCTCCGTATCTTCTGAGAAAAAAATACTTGACCTTCATCCTAAGATTTACGTTCTTTGGTCATAACTTGGGGTAAAGTAAACTAAGCTTTAAAAGGCAGTTAACAGCACGGATATGAGAAATATACACTGTGTTATGGGATTTCTGGATCCAGAACTCAAAAGTAACCTTAATTTACTAGTTTTAAATTATTTCTCAAATTGACTATGGGTAAGTCATTCACAAACATTAAGTCACTGATCAGCTCAAGCAGGGAAATACTTAAAATCTGCCATAGGGATTTTTTTTCTTCTTCTAAGACAAAAGACGATAACTTTAGGGTTCACATGCAATTAAAAAAAAAAACAAGAGTCCCAAAGTTCATTAAAGAGTCCCTGATCAGCCAATGATTATATTTTTTGCTAGGTTATTACTATATAATCTACTTTGAATGTGTTTTTAAGATGCTATTTTACTGTGTACTTACTGAATATCTTACCTATGATTATGCTAACATAAGATAATGATGCAGACTCAAACTCTGGACCCCACAGAGTTCAAAACAACTAATCAAATACCTACAATAATACTAACATGATTACTGGTTTTTTAAGTAGCAGGACTGCTTGCTCGTTAACTCACAGATCATTTGCATCAGTGCAACACAAGTGCAGTAAAACAAATATGTGCACTTTATTTTTACAGCTTTAATTAAAATGGAGGTTTGTCTTTCACATTCTCACTTTAGCTGTCCCAGACTTTAGCTTGTACCAATTGCCTGTATAGCCAAGCACACTGGTCAAGTTATCCAGTTCAGTAATATGGGATCTCAGTGATTTCTGATTAGTCTGATTGTCATTTAGACAAATCCAATAAAGGTCTATAAAATGCTAGCTGGAATATATATCTAAAAAAATATATGTATGTATATTGTTTATCTTATCTTCAAATTAAGACGGTGAAAGAGCATTTTTCTATTTAGCATAGTCTTTTTATATGCTTTTAGTAAGATGGATTCATAATTGGCAGCATTCATCACCATTTTTAGTGATCTTAGGAAGATATTAAACTATACAATGTCACCTCTAATATGCCTCTACTTGAAAGAAATTGACCCAAAAAAATCCAAAACAAAAACACCTGTATGTCTGTTTTGAATATACCTGACTAATACAAGCATTGGACTCTGATAAATGCTAAGTTTGTCAACAGAAGACAAAGGAAAAATACCAAAAGTATAAGAGCAATCTTTAGCATTGCATAGATATTTATATATATATATATATATATATATATATATATATATATATATATATATATATATATATATATATATATATATATATATATATATATATATATATATATATATATATATATATATATAAAAGAAAAAATAGGCGCCCCTCTGTATATACCCTATGAATGTCACTAATGACAACACAAATCTCCAACCAAAAGTGGAGAATGGTTAGGTGTAAACTAGATTATTTTTGTTTTGTTTTAGATCTTAACAATAAAGTAGTAAGATGGAGTAAGCGCGGTTAAGCTAATGTGGCCTGAACAAAGTGTTTATGGGGGAAAAATGCATTACAAAACCACAGTCACTTACACACACTTCTACTGCATATTAAAAAGCTATAATATTTCAGTATGCATAGAGAAAAAAAAGATGAAACCCCCCCCCCCCAAAACCAGACAGGAGACAAGTGAAGACTATAAAGGTTCACTTAGTTAAAAAAATATATACATTACTGTAATGGAAGATTTAAACAATCTTTTACTGAAATTACATTTTTTAAGGGTTGTTTCTCTTATGAGCTCACAAAACATTCTCTTTAATATATAATAGATATATTAATTAGGGTTTTTTTAGTTGGGGATTGGTCCAAAGTTTAGTGGCTGGGTTTTAAACACGTTGTGCGATTTATTCCTTGTTAGCTTGTAGAGCTTCAGCCTGGAAAACATGCTCCCTATTACATCTATTTAGCTGTGTGCTTACAGAGTGCTGCTCTATACTACACGTTTCGGAATTGGATTTATATTTCTTAATACTATTAACATTTTACATGTTAAAAGGGACACTGGCATAATGTCACATTTTAGCATAATTTGACAAATCAACTAGACATCAGATTTCATTTGCACACAATTATATCTTCTACACAATGCAAGTTCCCTGTCTTCAGTTTGGCTATGTTCATTCTACAGCTAGAAAGATATTTGCTTGCCAACAGTCAAGAAACCTACGTTTAAACACAACCGAATGGTCTAATTAATACACGGGTCCAGAAAGTGTCAAATACTTAGGTGTTCAATCATCTGTTTAGAAAACCTAAGCAACAGAACATACAAGGTGGAAGGTCTTTGGGAAATTACAATTATGTTATTTTTAAAGTTAGTTTGTAACAAAAAGAAGCATATGCATCAATGGTATGTTCTTGTTTGAACCTATCGGAAAAATCCATACTGTATGAGAAGTCCATACTGTAATCCAAGCATGGTTAGTTACAATCATCATTAACAGAATAAATAAAAAAAATGATGGCATCTAAGTTTACTTCTAAAAATGGGTCAGTAAACATAATAGTAAAGGATGACTTTCTAAATTCAAGTACTAAAAAAACAAAATGGTTAGTATCGAGTAGCTATGAAGATAGGAGAAACCATTAACAAGTATTCTTTGCTATAAAAAAATTCGTATTGAGCATTTTTACTCAGAAGTCTGCATTTTTAGTCTTTGTTCATGGAAAGTCAGACTCGCATGAATGGTGCACATTAAAGGAAAGAAAATAGCTATCAAGAAAAAAAAATCTGTGTAGTTGTAGAAGTTAAGCACATATAGCGGTGTTCCACTGTTGCTTTCTTCCTTCCTCATAAAACAAGTTCAGCCCAGCTGCTTGCTTGATATTCTTCAGTTGAGAAGTCCAAAATATAAATGGTGGAGTTTCATATAATCATCATTTATTCTGATGAGTTGAGGGTTAATGCTGGTTCGATCAATCTGTGACCAGAGATACATTGATGTGCGATAAATCCACCATGTGCCTGGAAATGTTAATAAAAAAAATTACATACATTTTACCCTTCAAGCTGTAAATTGCTGTTTCATTATCGAGCTTTAAACACGCTATATGTCTTACATTTTTTATGCAATTTTATTGGTAGATTTATACCTAGCAATAAATATAAAAATGAACACTCCAATTACAACCATATTTGAACCAGTGGGTACATGACCTCATATTACTGTAGTAAGTGGAAAAGGTTATAGAAAAGATTATATAAATAAATCAGAGGTTTTGTCAGGAGTAAACAAATAAAAAAATTGCCAAGCAGGGCAGTTCTACACCAAGAGCGAAGACATTGATTTACTGGTAATTATAAATATTGTTCTCTCTGACACTCCCATAGAAGAATATCAGCACTGTTGGGACAGTACCAGATCTGAACACAAACACTATAAACTTGACCATGTACAACTATTCCACTAAAAACGTATGCCTGCAGGTCCAGAAAGTTGCAACCACCTAAGCAGAATAAGCTCAGACCTGTATTTTTTTTTGGTCATGAACTATCAGGGTTCCAGACCAATAGAAATTCAGATTTTACAAATCCCCAAGGCCGGAATTCCAAAATCCAAACTTATGCTGAAATCCAAACTAATATTTTTTTTAAAAAACATAATTTATGTAAGAACTTACCTGATAAATTCATTTCTTTCATATTAGCAAGAGTCCATGAGCTAGTGACGTATGGGATATACATTCCTACCAGGAGGGGCAAAGTTTCCCAAACCTCAAAATGCCTACAAATACACCCCTCACCACACCCACAAATCAGTTTAACGAATAGCCAAGAAGTGGGGTGATAAGAAAAAAGTGCGAAAGCATATAAAATAAGGAATTGGAATAATTGTGCTTTATACAAAAAAATCATAACCACCACAAAAAAGGGCGGGCCTCATGGACTCTTGCTAATATGAAAGAAATGAATTTATCAGGTAAGTTCTTACATAAATTATGTTTTCTTTCATGTAATTAGCAAGAGTCCATGAGCTAGTGACGTATGGGATAATGACTACCCAAGATGTGGATCTTTCCACGCAAGAGTCACTTGAGAGGGAGGGATAAAATAAAGACAGCCAATTCCTGCTGAAAATAATCCACACCCAAAATAAAGTTTAATGAAAAACATAAACAGAAGATTCAAACTGAAACCGCTGCCTGAAGTACTTTTCTACCAAAAACTGCTTCAGAAGAAGAAAATACATCAAAATGGTAGAATTTAGTAAAAGTATGCAAAGAGGACCAAGTTGCTGCTTTGCAAATCTGATCAACCGAAGCTTCATTCCTAAACGCCCAGGAAGTAGAAACTGACCTAGTAGAATGAGCTGTAATCCTTTGAGGCGGAGTTTTACCCGACTCGACATAGGCATGATGAATTAAAGATTTCAACCAAGATGCCAAAGAAATGGCAGAAGCTTTCTGGCCTTTTCTAGAACCGGAAAAGATAACAAATAGACTAGAAGTCTTTCGGAAAGACTTAGTAGCTTCAACATAATATTTCAAAGCTCTAACAACATCCAAAGAATGCAACGATTTCTCCTTAGAATTCTTAGGATTAGGACATAATGAGGGAACCACAATTTCTCTACTAATGTTGTTGGAATTCACAACCTTAGGTAAAAATTTAAAAGAAGTTCGCAACACCGCCTTATCCTGATGAAAAATCAGAAAAGGAGACTCACAAGAAAGAGCAGATAATTCAGAGACTCTTCTGGCAGAAGAGATCGCCAAAAGGAACAAAACTTTCCAAGAAAGTAATTTAATGTCCAATGAATGCATGGGTTCAAAAGGAGGAGCTTGAAGAGCCCCCAGAACCAAATTCAAACTCCAAGGAGGAGAAAATGACTTAATGACAGGTTTTATACGAACCAAAGCTTGTACAAAACAATGAATATCAGGAAGATTAGCAATCTTTCTGTGAAAAAGAACAGAAAGAGCAGAGATTTGTCCTTTCAAAGAACTTGCAGATAAACCTTTATCTAAACCATCCTGAAGAAACTGTAAAATTCTCGGAATTCTAAAAGAATGCCAAGAAAAATGATGAGAAAGACACCAAGAAATATAAGTCTTCCAGACTCTATAATATATCTCTCTAGATACAGATTTACGAGCCTGTAACATAGTAATAATCACAGAGTCAGAAAAACCTCTTTGACCAAGAATCAAGCGTTCAATCTCCATACCTTTAAATTTAAGGATTTGAGATCCTGATGGAAAAAAGGACCTTGCGACAGAAGGTCTGGTCTTAGCGGAAGAGTCCACGGATGGCAAGAGGCCATCCGGACAAGATCCGCATACCAAAATCTGTGAGGCCATGCCGGAGCTACCAGCAGAACAAACGAGCATTCCTTCAGAATCTTGGAGATTACTCTTGGAAGAAGAACTAGAGGCGGAAAGATATAGGCAGGATGATACTTCCAAGGAAGTGATAATGCATCCACTGCCTCCGCCTGAGGATCCCGGGATCTGGACAGATACCTGGGAAGTTTCTTGTTTAGATGAGACGCCATCAGATCTATTTCTGGAAGCTCCCACATTTGAACAATCTGAAGAAATACCTCTGGGTGAAGAGACCATTCGCCCGGATGCAACGTTTGGCGACTGAGATAATCCGCTTCCCAATTGTCTATACCTGGGATATGAACCGCAGAGATTAGACAGGAGCTGGATTCCGCCCAAACCAGAATTCGAGATACTTCTTTCATAGCCAGAGGACTGTGAGTCCCTCCTTGATGATTGATGTATGCCACAGTTGTGACATTGTCTGTCTGAAAACAAATGAACGATTCTCTCTTCAGAAGAGGCCAAGACTGAAGAGCTCTGAAAATTGCACGGAGTTCCAAAATATTGATCGGTAATCTCACCTCCTGAGATTCCCAAACTCCTTGTGCCGTCAGAGATCCCCACACAGCTCCCCAACCTGTAAGACTTGCAACTGTTGAAATTACAGTCCAGGTCGGAAGAACAAAAGAAGCCCCCTGAATTAAACGATGGTGATCTGTCCACCACGTTAGAGAGTGTCGTACAATCGGTTTTAAAGATATTAATTAATTGAGATATCTTTGTGTAATCCCTGCACCATTAATTCAGCATACAGAGCTGAAGAGGTCGCATGTGAAAACGAGCAAAGGGGATCGCGTCCGATGCAGCAGTCATAAGACCTAGAATTTCCATGCATAAGGCTACCGAAGGGAATGATTGTGACTGAAGGTTTCGACAAGCTGAAATCAATTTTAGACGTCTCTTGTCTGTCAAAGACAGAGTCATGGACACTGAATCTATCTGGAAACCCAGAAAGGTTACCCTTGTCTGAGGAATCAATGAACTTTTTAGTGAATTGATCCTCCAACCATGATCTTGAAGAAACAACACAAGTCGATTCGTATGAGATTCTGCTAAATGTAAAGACTGAGCAAGTACCAAGATATCGTCCAAATAAGGAAATACCATAATACCCTGTTCTCTGATTACAGACAGAAGGGCACCGAGAACCTTTGTAAAAATTCTTGGAGCTGTAGCTAGGCCAAACGGCAGAGCCACAAACTGGTAATGCTTGTCCAGAAAAGAGAATCTCAGGAACTGATAATGATCTGGATGAATCGGAATATGCAGATATGCATCCTGTAAATCTATTGTGGACATTTAATGCCCTTGTTGAACAAAAGGCAAGATAGTCCTTACAGTTACCATTTTGAACGTTGGTATCCTTACATAACGATTCAATATTTTTAGATCCAGAACTGGTCTGAAGGAATTCTCCTTCTTTGGTACAATGAAGAGATTCGAATAAAACCCCAGCCCCTGTTCCAGAACTGGAACTGGCATAATTACTCCAGCCAACTCTAGATCTGAAACACATTTCAGAAATGCTTGAGCTTTCACTGGATTTACTGGGACATGGGAAAGAAAAAATCTCTTTGCAGGAGGTCTTATCTTGAAACCAATTCTGTACCCTTCTGAAACAATGTTCTGAATCCAAAGATTGTGAACAGAATTGATCCAAATTTCTTTGAAAAAACGTAACCTGCCCCCTACCAGCTGAGCTGGAATGAGGGCCGCACCTTCATGTGGACTTAGAAGCTGGCTTTGCTTTTCTAGAAGGCTTGGATTTATTCCAGACTGGAGATGGTTTCCAAACTGAAACTGCTCCTGAGGATGAAGGATCAGGCTTTTGTTCTTTGTTGAAACGAAAGGAACGAAAACGATTATTAGCCCTGTTTTTACCCTTAGATTTTTTATCCTGTGGTAAAAAAGTTCCTTTCCCACCAGTAACAGTTGAGATAATAGAATCCAACTGAGAACCAAATAATTTGTTACCCTGGAAAGAAATGGAAAGTAGAGTCGATTTAGAAGACATATCAGCATTCCAAGTTTTAAGCCATAAAGCTCTTCTAGCTAAAATAGCTAGAGACATAAACCTGACATCAACTCTGATAATATCAAAAATCGCATCACAGATAAAATTATTAGCATGTTGAAGAAGAATAATAATATTATGAGAATCATGATCTGTTACTTGTTGCGCTAAAGTTTCCAACCAAAAAGTTGAAGCTGCAGCAACATCAGCCAATGATATAGCAGGTCTAAGAAGATTACCTGAACACAGATAAGCTTTTCTTAGAAATGATTCAATTTTCCTATCTAAAGGATCCTTAAAGGAAGTACCATCTGACGTAGGAATAGTAGTACGTTTAGCAAGGGTAGAAATAGCCCCATCAACTTTAGGGATTTTGTCCCAAAATTCTAATCTGTCAGACGGCACAGGATATAATTGCTTAAAACGTTTAGAAGGAGTAAATGAATTACCCAAATTATTCCATTCTCTGGAAATTACTTCAGAAATAGCACCAGGAACAGGAAAAACTTCTGGAATAACCACAGGAGATTTAAAGACCTTATCTAAACGTTTAGATTTAGTATCAAGAGGACCAGAATCCTCAATTTCTAAAGCAATTAGTACTTCTTTAAGTAAAGAACGAATAAATTCCATTTTAAATAAATATGAAGATTTATCAGCATCAACCTCTGAGACAGAATCCTCTGAACCAGAAGAGTCATTAGAATCAGAATGATGATGTTCATTTAAAAATTCATCTGTATAAAGAGAAGTTTTAAAAGATTTTTTATGTTTACTAGAAGGAGGAATAACAGACATAGCCTTCTTGATGGATTCAGAAACAAAATCTCTTATGTTATCAGGAACATTCTGAACATTAGATGTTGATGGCACTGCAACAGGTAATGGTACATTACTAAAGGAAATATTATCTGCATTAACAAGTTTGTCATGACAATTAATACAAACAACAGCTGGAGGAACAGCTACCAAAAGTTTACAGCAGATACACTTAGCTTTGGTAGTTCCAGCACCAGACAGCGATTTTCCTGAAGTATCTTCTGACTCAGATGCAACGTGAGACATCTTGCAATATGTAAGAGAAAAAAACAACATATAAAGCAAAATTGATCAAATTCCTTAAATGACAGTTTCAGGAATGGGAAAAAATGCCAAGGAACAAGCTTCTAGCAACCAGAAGCAAAGAAAAATTAGACTTAAATAATGTGGAGACAAAAGCGACGCCCATATTTTTTTAGCGCCAAATAAGACGCCCACATTATTTGGCGCCAAAAATGACGCCACGTCCGGAACGCCGACACTTTTGGCGCAAAAGAACATCAAAAATGACGCAACTTCCGGCGACACGTATGACGCCGGAAACAGAAAAGATTTTTTGCGCCAAAAAAGTCAGCGCCAAAAATGACGCAATAAAATGAAGCATTTTCAGCCCCCGCGAGCCTAACAGCCCACAGGGAAAAAAAGTCAAATTTTTAAGGTAAGAAAAATAATTGATTCAAGTGCATTATCCCAAATATGAAACTGACTGTCTGAAAATAAGGAATGTTGAACATCCTGAGTCAAGGCAAATAAATGTTTGAATACATATATTTAGAACTTTATTAAAAAAGTGCCCAACCATAGCTTAGAGTGTCACAGAAAATAAGACTTACTTACCCCAGGACACTCATCTACATGTTTGTAGAAAGCCAAACCAGTACTGAAACGAAAATCAGCAGAGGTAATGGTATATATATATATAAGAGTATATCGTCGATCTGAAAAGGGAGGTAAGAGATGAATCTCTACTACCGATAACAGAGAACCTATGAAATAGACCCCGTAGAAGGAGATCACTGCATTCAAAATAGGCAATACTCTCCTCACATCCCTCTGACATTCACTGCACGCTGAGAGGAAAACCGGGCTCCAACCTGCTGCGGAGCGCATATCAACGTAGAATCTAGCACAAACTTACTTCACCACCTCCATAGGAGGCAAAGTTAGTAAAAGTGATTTGTGGGTGTGGTGAGGGGTGTATTTGTAGGCATTTTGAGGTTTGGGAAACTTTGCCCCTCCTGGTAGGAATGTATATCCCATACGTCACTAGCTCATGGACTCTTGCTAATTACATGAAAGAAACAAAAGTTAATAAATATTTCTTCCTACCAAACACTCTTTTAAGTCACAATCTTCTCTGCCTGTGGATTTGGTTTGAAATTTGTGCTCTAAAATGCAGATAATAGTCTATACTAAACAACAAATATTGCCGGATTAGAGCACAGTACTATCTTCTGATATAAAACCACCTTTAGGTTGAATGTAAAAGCTGTATTATAAAATAGTTACACTTGTTCCATCATCTCTATAATTTGTCCCATTTTACAGATGCAAATATTCCAAAATCTAAACCTTTTCCAGTCCCAAGCAGTTTGGATCTACCTATATTAGCAAAGATGGTCAAAAAAATTAAATGTAGCTAAACTTTTACAGTTTAATGAGACTTTAGAAAAGTAGAAATTACTTTATGTGAGAAACCTTTACATTTGAGAATCAGCAATCTATCATCAAACACAAGTCTTAAAGCGATTGTAAATGCTAACTTGTTTGAAACACTAGGCTGTATATCAGTGCACTAAATAAAATTTATGAAGTTTATGTGAATGGAATGGACGTTAATATGTACCTTTATTTTGTAGCTCATTATGCTAAAAACTCCCCCTCCAGCTATCCACGGCAAAACCTTTTTCGCCATGAGGTGACATTTCAAACTCTTATCCAATAGCTGTGCTAGCTAATAAATCAGTACATCCTCAGAGAAGACTGAAATCTGAGGAAGAAGCTATCCACTAGAAGATTAGAAAAAAGAAAATTTATGCTTACCTGATAAATTTGTTTCTTTTTAGACACAATGAGCCCACAGATCATCTTCTAGGTCATGAAACAGCTTGCTAGCACACAATCAAGGTGCACATAGCTGCAGCTGGTGTCAAACTGCAAACCTTCCGCTTGCTAGACAGCTAAGCCAACTATCAGGACACTACACGTAAAAACAATGAGGATCACTGACACCCTCTCCCGTTTAGCTCGAACAACAACCCGGGAAAAGAGCGCAACGAGAGAAATACATAAGCTAGGCTGAATGACCAAGGAACTGACAAGGCATCCCTCAGCTCAGCTTGGGGGTCCCTAGACCTGGACCCGCATCTCAGAAGCTTGGCATGCTGACAAGACGCCCTAAAGGTCTAACTCCGGCTGACCCCATCTGAGAATCAGGTTTAAAAATAGTTCTGGGTGGAGCCCTCACTCCCGGATGAAAGGTTTGCCAGTTCAGAAAATCTGTCTCTCAGTATTCTAACCCTAGGAGATAAACCATCGACAGATGGCAGGAGAGATTCTCCGCCAACTGAATGATCCTGGCTACTTTGTTCATCGCTAAGGAACTCTCTTGGTATTCCCTGATGACTGATGTAAGCCACTGTCGTTATGTCGTCCAACTGGAATCCGATGAAATTGGCCGAGGCCAACTGAGTCCAGGTCCGAAACACATGAACTATAGCTCTGACCTCTAGAATGTTGATGGAAAGGAGAGACTCGCTTGAGTCCGCACTCCCTAAGCTCTTAAGAAGTCCCAGACTGTTCCCCATCCGAATAGACTGGCATCCGTTGTCACAATCTCCCCTGAGGGCCTGCAAAAGCATGTCCCCTGAGATAGATGCTCCATCGACAACCACCATAGAAAAGATTCCCTCGTCTTCTGTAGATATGGATATACGAGGAAAAAAATCTGGCTAATCACCATTCCTCTGCCTGAGCATCCTTAGGGACCGTCCGTCCAGATTCCCTGACAGCGTCAGCTATCGGGAACATCTTCCCAAAGTATTTCCCTCCGTCAGTAATATGGACGCAGCATTGGAAATAGTAACTACTGAAAAACTTCCTCAAGGAATGTTTCCTACCTCGTGGAAACAAAACATATAAGGCAGCATAACTCTGAATGGGGTGCAAAAGGAAGCGCAGGGCACCGTATGTGGGCCATACAATTTCATGGAACACTATAGGAGAAAAGAATGGCATAACTTGACCATTGTCAACCTGTTCCTAATAGCAATCTCCTTAGAGAGAGTAGGTACATAAAGTTTTTTTTTTTTTTTAAAGTACACACAAAAAAAATGAAAACTGTCATTAAGTCTTAACAAGAAACCTCATATGTACGCTTTTGTTCCATCCCAAATCACCAAGGATGAATGAACAAATAACCAACTGAAAGTCTTTGATAAAATTAGTACAGAAAAATACGGTACTGTCTCTTTAAATCTTGAAAGAAACTACTTTCTTTTCTTGTTTGCATGCATTTGTGCCATCCTAAGACTTACAAAGAATGAAATAACAAATGAACAGCTGAAATCTTTTAATAGAAATAATAAATGAATAAAAATGTTACTGTCACTTTAAATACTAAACATTTTCTTTAAACATGCAGGGTTGGAATGATTAACTGCAGCAGTTCTCAGAAATCATGCTGAAGTGCCTAACCAAAAGGTATGCAACATAAGGCTCATTAAGTACTTTATAGAGTGATGCCTATTGACCCCTTATTTCCCTTTTGTGATACACACATTGAGCAAAACGAGTTGTAGAAAAGTAGATAAACTGCACTCTCACAGCGTGTTATACCAATGAAAGGGAAACATCACTGCGCTGTGTGAGACGCTCTACCTCCGGTATACTACATGAAGGAGAAGAGCGAAATCCCACACAGTCACAGAGCTCCGCCCCTCGTGGGTGTGAAGACCCGGCACTTGCATGAGTATACCCCAGAGAGAGAAAGCACCCGAAAGCGGCGGGAACTAGCAACTCCGCCCATCGTGGGCGTGAAGGCTCTCCAACTCCCTGAACCTGTAACTATGCCCTAGGGATAGCGAAAGCGCCCAAAACGTCGCAAGCTAGTAACTCCGCCCATCGTGGGAGTATAACAAAATCTCCCGGTCGCCATAAAAACTTTGTATGGATAGGACACCGCAAGATAGCAAAACCCTCAGACACATATTGAAGTACAATCAGGCTACCGCATGTTATGTAGCACAATAAATCAACAAAGTGATCCATACACCTTTTCTAATGTTAAAGCATCACCACTTTTGTAAACCAAAAACGGAACCAGCTCCCGGACATGAGTCATAAACTGACATTAACCTCAGTGTCTGCCTAAAATTAGCTGCTATAGACCTCTCCTACTAGGAGAGGTGACTTGTCCCATTCACATTAAGAGCCCTATTTCGTAGCTCTTGCTTATGTGACTGTCCAGTACCATAGTGTTCACGGAACTACAACATTAAGAGCCCGGATCTTTAGCCCCTGCTAAGAATGTGTTGTCCCTCCTTTTACATGCAGGAGTCCAAACCACATAAAACATAATTTATGTAAGAACTTACCTGATAAATTCATTTCTTTCATATTGGCAAGAGTCCATGAGCTAGTGACGTATGGGATATACATTCCTACCAGGAGGGGCAAAGTTTCCCAAACCTCAACATGCCTATAAATACACCCCCCACCTCAACATGCCTATAAATACACCCCCCACCACACCCACAATTCAGTTTAACGAATAGCCAAGAAGTGGGGTAATAAGAAAGGAGAGAAAGCATCAACAAGGAATTGGAATAATTGTACTTTATACAAAAAAATCATAACCACCACAAAAAGGGTGGGCCTCATGGACTCTTGCCAATATGAAAGAAATTAATTTATCAGGTAAGTTCTTACATAAATTATGTTTTCTTTCATGTAATTGGCAAGAGTCCATGAGCTAGTGACGTATGGGATAGCAAATACCCAAGATGTGGAACTCCACGCAAGAGTCACTAGAGAGGGAGAGATAAAAATAAAGACAGCCAATTCTGCTGAAAAAATAATCCACAACCCAAATCAAAAGTTTTAATCTTAATAATGAAAAAAACTGAAATTATAAGCAGAAGAATCAAACAGACAGCTGCCTGAAGTACTTTTCTACCAAAAACTGCTTCTGAAGAAGAGAAAACATCAAATGGTAGAATTTAGTAAATGTATGCAAAGAAGACCAAGTTGCTGCTTTGCAAATCTGATCAACAGAAGCTTCATTCTTAAAAGCCCAGGAAGTAGAAACTGACCTAGTAGAATGAGCCATAATCCTCTGAGACAGGGATTTACCCGATTCCAAATGAGCATGATGAATCAAAAGCTTTAACCAAGAAGCCAAAGAAATGGCAGAAGCCTTCTGACCTTTCCTAGAACCAGAAAAGATAATAGACTAGAAGTCTTTCTGAAATCTTTAGTAGCTTCAACATAATATTTCAAAGCTCTAACCACATCCAAAGATCTTTCCAAAGAATTCTTAGGATTAGGACACAATGAAGGGACAACAATTTCTCTACTAATATTGTTGGAATTCACAAATTTAGGTAAAAATTTAAATGAATTCCGCAAAGCCGCCTTATCCTGATGAAAAATCAGAAAAGGAGATTCACAAGAAAGAGCAGATAATTCAGAAACTCTTCTAGCAGAAGAGATGGCCAAAAGAAACAATACTTTCCAAGAAAGTAATTTAATGTCCAGAGAATGCATAGGCTCAAATGGAGGAGCCTGTAAAGTTCTCAAAACCAAATTAAGACTCCAAGGAGGAGAAATTGACTTAATGACAGGCATGATAAGAACCAAAGCCTGTACAAAACAACGAATGTCAGGAAGATTAGCAATCTTTCTGTGAAACAGAATAGAAAGAGCAGAGATTTGTCCTTTCAAGGAACTTGCAGACAATCCCTTATCCAAACCATCCTGAAGAAACTGTAAAATGCTAGGAATTCTAAAATAATGCCTATAGAATTTATGAGAACACCATGAAATGTAAGTCTTCCAAACTCGGTAGTAAATCTTTCTAGACACAAATTTACAAGCCTGCAACATAGTATTAATCACTGAGTCAGAGAAACCTCTATGACTAAGCACTAAGCGTTTAATTTCCATACCATCAAATTTAATAATTTGAGTTCCTGACGGAAAAAATGAACCTTAAGATATAAGGTCTGGCCTTAATGGAAGTGACCAAGATTAGCAACTGGACATCCGAACAAGAACCATATACCAAAACCTGAGCGGCCATGCTGGAGCCACCAGCAGCACAAACGATTGCTCCATGATGATTTTGAAAATCACTCTAAAAAGAAGAACCAGAGGCGGAAAAATATAGGCAGGTTGATAACTACAAGGAAGTGTCAATGTATATACTGCTTCTGTCTGAGGATCCCCAGACCTGGAAAGGTACCTGGGAAGTTTCTTGTTTAGATGAGATGCCATCAGATCTATTTCTGGAAGCCATCATATCTGAACAATTTGAAAAAACACATCTGGGTGAAAAGACCATTCTCCCGGATGTAAAGCTTGATTGACAGAGATAATCCGCTTCCCAATGGTCTATACCTGGGATATGGACCGCAGAAATTAGACAGGAGCTGGATTTAGCCCAAGCAAGTATCCAAGATACTTCTTTCACAGCCTAAGGACTCAGAGTCCCACCCTGATGAATGACATACGCCATAGTTGTGACATTGTCTATCTGAAAACCAATAAACTTCTCTCTGAAGAGCTCTGAGAAACACACAGAGTTCCAAAATATTGAATGGTAATCTCGCCTCTTGAGATTTCCAAACCCCTTGTGCTGACAGAGATCCGCAGACAGCCTCCCAACCTAAAAGACTTGCATCTGTTGTGATCATGGTCCAGGTTGGATGAACCGAAGAGACCCATAGAACTATATGATGGTGATCTAACCACCAAGTCAAAGATAGTTGAATATTGGGATTCAAAGATATTAAAAGTAATATCCTAGAATAATCCCTGCACCATTAATTCAGCATAAAAAACTGGAAAGGTTTCATATGAAAATGAGCAAAGGGAATCGAATCCAATGCTGCAGCCATGAGACTTAAAACTTCCATGCATATAGCTACTGAAGGAAATAATAGAGACTGAAAGTTCTGACAAACTGTCACAATCTATCTGGAAACCTAAAAAAGGTGACCCTTGTCTGAGGAATCAAGGAGCTTTTTGATAAAAAGATCCTCCAACCATGTCTTGAAGAAACAACAAAAGTTGAATCGTATGAGATTCTGCAGAACGAAAAGACTGAGCAAGTACCACGAGATCGTCCAAATAAGGAAACACTGAGAACCTTGAAAAAGATTCTTAGAGTTGTCGCTAGGCCAGAAGGAAAAGCAACAAAATGGTAATGCTTGTCTAAAAAAGAGAATCTCAGAAAATTAAAATAATCTGAATGAAAACAGAATAAGAAGATATGCATCTATTGTATCTATTGTAAACAAATAATGTCCTTGCTGACCAAAAGGCAGAATAGACCATATAAACACCATTCTGAAAGATGGTACTCATATGAAAATTCAAAAAGATTTTCTATCTTTGGGACAAAGAATAGTTTTGAACAAAACCCCAAACCCCGTTCCTGAAATGGAACTGGTATGAATACCCCAGATAACTCCAGGTCTGAGCAGCGCCTTGAGACCCCAACGGGTGCATCAGCCGCGCTTCACAAGTACCCAATACACACAGGTCTGAAACACACTTCAGGAAAGTGTGTGCCTTTACTGGAATAGCTGGAATATGCTAGAGAGAAAAAGATTTCTCACAGGCGGTTTTACTCTAAATCCTATTCTGTACCCCAATCTAAGAAGTTTGGACCGAATTGAACCAAACAAATTTAAAAAAGTCTTAACCTGCCCCTTACCAGCTAAGCTGGAATAAGAGCCGCACCTACATGCAAATTTGGGGGCTGATCTTTTAAATGACTGAATTCATTCCATGAAAAAAAACTTCCAACTATAAACATGTTACTTGGGGAAGAATTAGGATTCCGTTCCTTATTAAGAACAAAAACTAATATAAGCTTAAGATTTACTCTTAGAACTTAATCTAGAAGCAAAAAAACTCCCTTCCCCAGAGTAATAATTGAAAGAATTGAATCCAATTGTGAACCAAATAATTGATTACCTTGGAAAAAAAGAAATATAGATTTTAGAAATCAAATTAGCATTCCAGGATTTAAATCACAAAGTTCTTCTAGCTAAAATACTTGGGGAAGAATTAGGATTCCGTTCCTTATTAAGAACAAAAACTAATATAAACTTAAGATTTACTCTTAGAACTTAATCTAGAAGCAAAAAAACTCCCTTCCCCAGAGTAATAATTGAAAGAATCGAATCAAATTGTGAACCAAATAATTGATTACCTTGGAAAAAAAGAAATATAGATTTTAGAAATCAAATTAGCATTCCAGGATTTAAGTCACAAAGTTCTTCTAGCTAAAATAGCTAAAGACATAGATTTAACCTCAATTGTGAAAATATCAAAAAAATGACGACACAAATGAAATTATCAGCATGTTGATCAACTTAACAATGCTAAACAAATCATAATCCGATACTTGTTGCACTAAAGTATCCAACCAAAAAGTTGAAGCAGTTGCAACATCAGCCACATAAATTGCAGGCCTAAGAAAAGGATCTGAAAATAAAATAATTTTCCTTAGATAAGATACAAGTTTCCTATCTGAAGGAACTTAAAAAATAAATACTATTTTCTATAGGAATAGTAATATGTTTAGCAAGAGTAGAGATAGCCCCATTAACTTTGGGGATCTTTCCCCAAAACTCTAAACTAACTGCTGGCAAAGGATAACATTTAAAAACCTTAAAGAAGGAATAAAAGAAGTCCAAGGCCTATTCCATTCCCTAGTATCAGGAACTGGAAAAAACCTCTGAAGAAACCACAGGAGGTTAATAAGCAGAATGTTAGCTAGTCTTAAAATCAAAAGAACTAGTCTCCTCAATATCCAATAAAATCAACACCTTTTCAACAAAGAACGAATGTACTCTATTTAAAAGTAAAAAAAGTAGATTTGTTAGTGTCAATATCTGATGAAAGATATTCTGAAAGAGATAAATCATCATCAGAGAAGGATAATTCAGTATGTTGTCGGTCATTTGAAAATTCATCAACTAAATGAGAAGTTTAAAAAAGACCTATAAATTTTATTAGAAGGCGGGATGGCAGACAAAGCCTTAGGATAGAATCAGAAAAATACTCTTATAAATTCCTAGGTATATCTTGTTCATTAGATGTAAAAAGAATAGCAATAGATAATGCATTGATACTAATGGACTCTGCATGAAAAAGTTTATCATGATAACTTATTACAAACCATAGCTAAAGATAAAAATTCATAACATTAAAATAAATGAACTTAGCTTTGGTAGGACTGATATCAGTCATCAGGAATCCAACAGTATTTTCTGATACAGGAACAGTCTTAGAGATATCTTGCAAATGTAAGAGAAAAAACAACATATAAAGCAAAATATCAATTTCCTTAAATGACAGTTTCAGGAAAGGGAAAAAAAATGCAAGCAAAATAAGCCTCTGAAAACCAGAAGCAGAATGAAATAAAGATTTAAATAATGTCAGAAATCTGGTGCCAAGTATGACGCCCACAACTGACAAAATATTTTTTGGCGCCAAGAACGTCTGTAACAGACACGAGCGTCATAGATGACGCAACTATGTGAAAATTCTCGGCGCCAAAAAAGACGCAATAAATTATAGCATTTTGCGCACCTGCGAGCCTAAAAGCCCGCAATTTAGAAAGAAAGTCAATTGAAAAATTTCAGGTAAGAATTTTTTTTTTTATGCATTTCCCAAAAAATGAAACTGACAGTCTGCAAGAAGGAAATATACTGATTAACCTGAAACATGGCAAATATAAGTATAAAACATATATTTAGAACTTTACATATAAAGTGCCAAACCATAGCTGAGAGTGTCATTAATAAAATAAGACTTACTTACCAAAAGACACTCATCTACATATAGTAGATAGCCAAACCAGTACTGAAACGAGAATCAGCAGAGGTAATGGTATGTAAGAGTATATCGTCGATCTGAAAAGGAAGGTAGGAGAAGAATCTCTACGACCGATAACAGAGAACCTATGAAATAGATCCCTGATAGGATGACCATAGCATTCAATATGCAATACTCCCTTCACATCCCTCTGTCATTCACTGCACTCTGAGAGGAAAACCGGGCTTCAGCATGCTGCGAAGCGCATATCAACGTAGAAATTTAGCACAAACTTACTTCACCACCTCCATAGGAGGCAAAGTTTGTAAAACTGAATTGTGGGTGTGGTGGGGGGTGTATTTATAGGCATTTTGAGGTTTGGGAAACTTTGCCCCTCCTGGTAGGAATGTATATCCCATACGTCACTAGCTCATGGACTCTAGCCAATTACATGAAAGAAATAAAGTGCTCCACTTCTCTGAGATCCCCCAGAACAAAAAGTCAGCACTTACCTTGAAAGCTGTGCGACAGCATGGCAGTCCAGCAGGTTTTCAGAGGTCCTCTCCCTCCCATAGCCCCGTGGACAAAGATCAGCAGAGTTAAAAGTGCTTAGGCTATCTGTATTTAGGGCAGCAAACATGTATAGGAGGTGCAGTGAGAATTATGTCCCACCAGTTCCTATTGCTTTAAAGCCACCAAATGCTTCTCTTTTTACTGAAGAGACTGATCTGGTCTAGGCTACACCCTGGCAAAAAGCAGCACTTAGTGGCACTACTTTAAAAATAATAAACACTTGATTGAAGAAACTAAACTAACACCTCACTTTGCCATCTCCTATCTTACCAACACAGGCAAAGAGAATGACTTGGCTGGGAGGGAAGGGAGGAGCTATATATACAGCTCTGCTGGGGTGCTCTTTGCCTCCTCCTACTGACCAGGAAGCGATATCCCACAAGGATGAAATCCGTGGACTCATCGTATCTTGAAAAAGAAACCTAGTTTAGTACGCAAAACTACCTTATCTGAATGAAAAATAAGGTAAGGCGAAGTGTATTGCAACGCCGAGAGCACAGACACTCTACGAGCAGAAGAAATAGCAACAAGAAATAAAACTTTCCAAGATAACAACTTAATATCTAAGGAATGCATAGGCTCAAACAGAGCCCCTTGCAGAACTTTGAGACCTAAATTCAGACTCCATGGAGGAGTAACTGGTTTGAACACAGGTCTGATCCTAATCAAGGCCTGACAAAATGATTGTACATCTGGGACATCTGCCAAGCGTTTGTGTAACAAAAACAGAATTTATGTTTACCTGATAAATTACTTTCTCCAACGGTGTGTCCGGTCCACGGCGTCATCCTTACTTGTGGGATATTCTCTTCCCCAACAGGAAATGGCAAAGAGCCCAGCAAAGCTGGTCACATGATCCCTCCTAGGCTCCGCCTACCCCAGTCATTCGACCGACGTTAAGGAGGAATATTTGCATAGGAGAAACCATATGATACCGTGGTGACTGTAGTTAAAGAAAATAAATTATCAGACCTGATTAAAAAACCAGGGCGGGCCGTGGACCGGACACACCGTTGGAGAAAGTAATTTATCAGGTAAACATAAATTCTGTTTTCTCCAACATAGGTGTGTCCGGTCCACGGCGTCATCCTTACTTGTGGGAACCAATACCAAAGCTTTAGGACACGGATGAAGGGAGGGAGCAAATCAGGTCACCTAAATGGAAGGCACCACGGCTTGCAAAACCTTTCTCCCAAAAACAGCCTCAGAAGAAGCAAAAGTATCAAACTTGTAAAATTTGGTAAAAGTGTGCAGTGAAGACCAAGTCGCTGCCCTACATATCTGATCAACAGAAGCCTTGTTCTTGAAGGCCCATGTGGAAGCCACAGCCCTAGTGGAATGAGCTGTGATTCTTTCAGGAGGCTGCCGTCCGGCAGTCTCGTAAGCCAATCTGATGATGCTTTTAATCTAAAAAGAGAGAGAGGTAGAAGTTGCTTTTTGACCTCTCCTTTTACCAGAATAAACAACAAACAAGGAAGATGTTTGTCTAAAATCCTTTGTAGCATCTAAATAGAATTTTAGAGCGCGAACAACATCCAAATTGTGCAACAAACGTTCCTTCTTCGAAACTGGTTTCGGACACAAAGAAGGCACGACTATCTCCTGGTTAATGTTTTTGTTAGAAACAACTTTTGGAAGAAAACCAGGTTTAGTACGTAAAACCACCTTATCTGCATGGAACACCAGATAAGGAGGAGAACACTGCAGAGCAGATAATTCTGAAACTCTTCTGGCAGAAGAAATTGCAACCAAAAACAAAACTTTCCAAGATAATAACTTAATATCAACGGAATGTAAGGGTTCAAACGGAACCCCCTGAAGAACTGAAAGAACTAAGTTGAGACTCCAAGGGGGAGTCAAAGGTTTGTAAACAGGCTTAATTCTAACCAGAGCCTGAACAAAGGCTTGAACATCTGGCACAGCTGCCAGCTTTTTGTGGAGTAACACAGACAAGGCAGAAATCTGTCCCTTCAAGGAACTTGCAGATAATCCTTTCTCCAATCCTTCTTGAAGAAAGGATAGAATCTTAGGAATCTTTACCTTGTCCCAAGGGAATCCTTTAGATTCACACCAACAGATATATTTTTTCCATATTTTGTGGTAAATTTTTCTAGTTACAGGCTTTCTGGCCTGAACAAGAGTATCAATAACAGAATCTGAGAACCCTCGTTTTGATAAGATCAAGCGTTCAATCTCCAAGCAGTCAGCTGGAGTGAGACCAGATTCGGATGTTCGAACGGACCTTGAACAAGAAGGTCTCGTCTCAAAGGTAGCTTCCATGGTGGAGCCGATGACATATTCACCAGATCTGCATACCAAGTCCTGCGTGGCCACGCAGGAGCTATCAAGATCACCGACGCCCTCTCCTGATGGATCCTGGCTACCAGCCTGGGGATGAGAGGAAACGGCGGGAATACATAAGCTAGTTTGAAGGTCCAAGGTGCTACTAGTGCATCTACTAGAGTCGCCTTGGGATCCCTGGATCTGGACCCGTAGCAAGGAACCTTGAAGTTCTGACGAGAGGCCATCAGATCCATGTCTGGAATGCCCCACAGTTGAGTAATTTGGGCAAAGATTTCCGGATGGAGTTCCCACTCCCCCGGATGTAATGTCTGACGACTCAGAAAATCCGCTTCCCAATTTTCCACTCCTGGGATGTGGATTGCAGACAGGTGGCAGGAGTGAGTCTCCGCCCATTGAATGATTTTGGTCACTTCTTCCATCGCCAGGGAACTCCTTGTTCCCCCCTGATGGTTGATGTACGCAACAGTCGTCATGTTGTCTGATTGAAACCGTATGAACTTGGCCTTTGCTAGCTGAGGCCAAGCCTTGAGAGCATTGAATATCGCTCTCAGTTCCAGAATATTTATCGGTAGAAGAGATTCTTCCCGAGACCAAAGACCCTGAGCTTTCAGGGATCCCCAGACCGCGCCCCAGCCCATCAGACTGGCGTCGGTCGTGACAATGACCCACTCTGGTCTGCGGAAGGTCATCCCTTGTGACAGGTTGTCCAGGGACAGCCACCAACGGAGTGAGTCTCTGGTCCTCTGATTTACTTGTATCTTCGGAGACAAGTCTGTATAGTCCCCATTCCACTGACTGAGCATGCACAGTTGTAATGGTCTTAGATGAATGCGCGCAAAAGGAACTATGTCCATTGCCGCTACCATCAAACCTATTACTTCCATGCACTGCGCTATGGAAGGAAGAGGAACGGAATGAAGTGTCCGACAAGAGTTTAGAAGTTTTGTTTTTCTGGCCTCTGTCAGAAAAATCCTCATTTCTAAGGAGTCTATTATTGTTCCCAAGAAGGGAACCCTTGTCGACGGAGATAGAGAACTCTTTTCCACGTTCACTTTCCATCCGTGAGATCTGAGAAAGGCCAGGACTATGTCCGTGTGAGCCTTTGCTTAAGGAAGGGACGACGCTTGAATCAGAATGTCGTCCAAGTAAGGTACTACTGCAATGCCCCTTGGTCTTAGCACCGCTAGAAGGGACCCTAGTACCTTTGTGAAAATCCTTGGAGCAGTGGCTAATCCGAAAGGAAGCGCCACGAACTGGTAATGCTTGTCCAGGAATGCGAACCTTAGGAACCGATGATGTTCCTTGTGGATAGGAATATGTAGATACGCATCCTTTAAATCCACCGTGGTCATGAATTGACCTTCCTGGATGGAAGGAAGAATTGTTCGAATGGTTTCCATTTTGAACGATGGAACCTTGAGAAACTTGTTTAAGATCTTGAGATCTAAGATTGGTCTGAACGTTCCCTCTTTTTTGGGAACTATGAACAGATTGGAGTAGAACCCCATCCCTTGTTCTCCTAATGGAACAGGATGAATCACTCCCATTTTTAACAGGTCTTCTACACAATGTAAGAATGCCTGTCTTTTTATGTGGTCTGAAGACAATTGAGACCTGTGGAACCTCCCCCTTGGGGGAAGCCCCTTGAATTCCAGAAGATAACCTTGGGAGACTATTTCTAGTGCCCAAGGATCCAGAACATCTCTTGCCCAAGCCTGAGCGAAGAGAGAGAGTCTGCCCCCCACCAGATCCGGTCCCGGATCGGGGGCCAACATTTCATGCTGTCTTGGTAGCAGTGGCAGGTTTCTTGGCCTGCTTTCCCTTGTTCCAGCCTTGCATTGGTCTCCAGGCTGGCTTGGCTTGAGAAGTATTACCCTCTTGCTTAGAGGACGTAGCACTTGGGGCTGGTCCGTTTCTACGAAAGGGACGAAAATTAGGTTTATTTTTGGCCTTGAAAGACCTATCCTGAGGAAGGGCGTGGCCCTTACCCCTAGTGATATCAGAGATAATCTCTTTCAAGTCAGGGCCAAACAGCGTTTTCCCCTTGAAAGGAATGTTAAGGAGTTTGTTCTTGGAAGACGCATCAGCTGACCAAGATTTCAACCAAAGCGCTCTGCGCGCCACAATAGCAAACCCAGAATTCTTTGCCGCTAACCTAGCCAATTGCAAAGTGGCGTCTAGGGTGAAAGAATTAGCCAATTTGAGAGCACGGATTCTGTCCATAATCTCCTCATAAGGAGGAGAATCACTATCGATCGCCTTTACTAGCTCATCGAACCAGAAACACGCGGCTGTAGTGACAGGGACAATGCATGAAATTGGTTGTAGAAGGTAACCCTGCTGAACAAACATCTTTTTAAGCAAACCTTCTAATTTTTTATCCATAGGATCTTTGAAAGCACAACTATCTTCTATGGGTATAGTGGTGCGTTTGTTTAAAGTAGAAACCGCTCCCTCGACCTTGGGGACTGTCTGCCATAAGTCCTTTCTGGGGTCGACCATAGGAAACAATTTTTTAAATATGGGGGGAGGGACGAAAGGTATACCGGGCCTTTCCCATTCTTTATTTACAATGTCCGCCACCCGCTTGGGTATAGGAAAAGCTTCTGGGAGCCCCGGGACCTCTAGGAACTTGTCCATTTTACATAGTTTCTCTGGGATGATCAATTGCGAAAAAGTATGAAGGAATTGTTCAAAATTCACCAAAATTTCACCACAGTGTCTTAAAGCCTTAAAAGTATTGCACACCAAATTTGGAAGCTTTAACCCTTAAAATAACGGAACCGGAGCCGTTTTTAACTTTAACCCCTTTACAGTCCCTGGTATCTGCTTTGCTGAGACCCAACCAAGCCCAAAGGGGAATACGATACCAAATGACGCCTTCAGAAAGTCTTTTCTATGTATCAGAGCTCCTCACACATGCGACTGCATGTCATGCCTCTCAAAAACAAGTGCGCAATACCGGCGCGAAAATGAGGCTCTGCCTATGATTAGGGAAAGCCCCTAAAGAATAAGGTGTCTAAAACAGTGCCTGCCGATATTATTTTACCAAAATACCCAGATTAAATGATTCCTCAAGGCTAAATATGTGTAATATATGAATCGATTTAGCCCAGAAAATGTCTACAGTCTTAATAAGCCCTTGTGAAGCCCTTATTTACTGTCTGAATAAAAATGGCTTACCGGATCCCATAGGGAAAATGACAGCTTCCAGCATTACATCGTCTTGTTAGAATGTGTCATACCTCAAGCAGCAAAAGACTGCTCACTGTTCCCCCAACTGAAGTTAATTCCTCTCAACAGTCCTGTGTGGAACAGCCATGGATTTTAGTAACGGTTGCTAAAATCATTTTCCTCTTACAAACAGAAATCTTCATCTCTTTTCTGTTTCAGAGTAAATAGTACATACCAGCACTATTTTAAAATAACAAACTCTTGATTGAATAATAAAAACTACAGTTAAACACTAAAAAACTCTAAGCCATCTCCGTGGAGATGTTGCCTGTACAACGGCAAAGAGAATGACTGGGGTAGGCGGAGCCTAGGAGGGATCATGTGACCAGCTTTGCTGGGCTCTTTGCCATTTCCTGTTGGGGAAGAGAATATCCCACAAGTAAGGATGACGCCGTGGACCGGACACACCTATGTTGGAGAAATAGATAGGGCAGATATTTGACCCTTTAGGGAACTTGTCGATAAACCCTTCTCCAAACCTTCTTGGAGAAAAGACAAAATTCTGGGAATCCTAACTCTACTCCATGAGTAGCCCTTGGAATCACACCAATAGAGATATTTACGCCATATCTTATGGTAAATCTTTCTAGTTACAGGCTTACGAGCCTGAATCATGGTCTCTATGACCGAATCAGAAACCCCCCGCTTGGATAGGATTAAACGTTCAACCTCCAAGCAGTCAGCCTCAGAGAAACTAGATTTGGGTGAAGGAAGGGCCATTGAATGAGAAGGTCCTTTCTCAACGGAAGTCTCCAAGGTGGCAGGGATGACATGCCCACCAGATCTGCATACCAATTCCTGCGAGGCCAAGCAGGAGAGATGAGGATCACCGGTGTCCTCTCCTGCTTGATTTGAGCAATGACCCGAGGAAGTAGCGCAAACGGAGGGAATAGGTATGCAAGATTGAAGGACAAAGGAACCGCCAGAGCATCTATCAGTTCCGCCTGGGGATCGCTGGACCTCGACCCGTATCTCGGGAGCTTGGCATTCTGACGAGATGCCATGAGTTCCCACTCTCCCGGATGAAAAGTCTGCCTGCTCAGAAAGTCCCCCTCCCAGTTGTCCACCCCTGGGATGTGGATTGTTGACAGATGGCAAGAGCAGGCCTCCGCCCACCGGATTATCCTGTCTACCTCTTGCATCGCTAAGGAACTCCTCGTTCCTCCCTGATGATTGATGTAAGCCACTGACGTGATGTTGTCCAACTGGAATCTGATAAACTGGGCCGAAGTCAATTGAGGCCAGGCCAGAAGAGCATTGAAGATCGCTCTTAGTTCCAGGATATTTAAAGGAAGAACAGACTCTGCCTGAGTCCACACTCCTTGAGCCTTTAGGGAACCCCAGACAGCTCCCCACCCTAGAAGGCTGGCGTCTGTTGTCACAATCACCCAGGATGGTCTGCGAAAGCAGGTTCCCTGGGATAGATGATCCAGAGACAACCACCATAGAAGAGAGTCCCTCTTCTCCTGTTCCAGGGTTATTCAAGGAGATAAATCTGCATAATCTACATTCCACTGCCTAAGCATGTTTAACTGCAGAGGCCTGAGGTGAAACCGAGCATGATGGACGATGAACGGTATGATGTCCATTGCCGCCACCATCAGTCCGATTACTTCCATGCACTGAGCCACTGACGGCCGAGGATTGAACTGAAGGGCTCGACGGGTATCTAAAATCTTTGATTTCTTGACCTCTGTCAGAAAAATTCTCAGATATAGAATCGATTAGAGTTCCCAAGAAAGTCACCCTTGTCTTCGGGATTAAGGAACTCTTTTCCAGATTTTCCTGCCACCCGTGAGTTCTCAGGAAGGATAGCACAATGTCGATATGAGATCTTGCTTGTTGACAAGATGGTGCCTGGATTAGAATATCGTCCAGATAAGGTGCCACCGCAATGCCCCGCGGTCTTAGAACCGGCAGCAGAGACCCCAGAACCTTTGTAAAAATTCTGGGTGCCGTGGCCAGACCGAAAGGAAGAGCCACGAACTGAAAGTGTTTGTCCAGAAAGGCAAACCTTAGGAACTCGTGATGATCTCTGTGGATAGGAACATGCAGATATGCATCCTTTAAATCCACTGTCATAAATTGACCCTCCTGGATCAATGGAACGAATAGTTTCCATCTTGAATGATGGAACTCTTGAGAAACTGGTTTAGACTCTTGAGGTCTAAGATAGGGTCTGAAGGTTCCCTCCTTTTGGGAACTACAAACAGATTTGAATAAAAACCCTGCCCCTGTTCCAGTACTGGAACGGGAACAATCACTCCCAGGGAGGAGAGGTCTCTTACACAATGTAAGAACGTCTCTATTTTTATCTGGTTTGCAGATAATCTTGAAAGAAGAAATCTTCCTCGGGGAACTCCAGTTTGTATCCCTGAGACAATATTTCTATTGCCTAGTTATCCTGAACGCCGCGAACCCAAGCCTGAATGAAGGAGGAAAGTCTGCCCCTACCAGATCCGGTCCCGGATCGGGGGCATGTCCTTCATGCTGTTTTGGCTTCAGCAGCAGGTTTCTTGGACTGTTTACCCTTGTTCCAAGACTGTTTTGGTCTCCAAGTAGGCTTAGATTGTTCTGGTTTAGAGGAGGAAGAGATAGAATTTTGAAAGGAACGAAAATTACTCTGTCGTCCTTTCTGTTTGTTTCTCTTATCCTGAGGAAGAAGATGACCCTTACCTCCCGTGATATCAGAGATAATTTCTGTCAGACCAGGTCCAAACAAGGTCTTTCCCTTGTAAGGAATTGCTAGCAGTTTAGACTTAGATGACACATCCGCAGACCAAGGTTTTAACCATAAGGCTCTGCGGGCAAGGATAGAGAACCCTGAACTCTTAGCTGCAAAGAAGCATCCGTAATAAAAGCATTGGCTAAATTCAAAGCTTTAATCCTATCTTGGATCTACTCTAAAGAAGTCTCAGTCTTGAGAGACTCCGACAGATCATCAAACCAATAAGCTGCTGCACTAGTGACAGTAGCAATGCACGCAGCCGGCTGCAATAGCAGACCCTGGTGAACATAAATCTTTTTAAGTAGACCCTCTAACTTCTTGTCCATGGGATCTTTAAAAGCACAACTATCCTCAATGGGAATAGTGGTTCATTTGGCCAAGGTGGAAATAGCCCCTTCCACCTTAGGGACCGTCTGCCAAGCTTCCCTAACAGCGTCAGCTATAGGAAACATCTTTTTGAAAATAGGAGACGGAGAGAAGGGAATACCTGGTCTCTCCCATTCCTTGGAAATCTCCGAAGCTCGCGTTGGCACTGGAAAAACGTCTGAGTAAGAGGGAACTTCAAAATAGCTATCCAATTTACTCGACTTCGCAGGAGCGACCACTATTGTAGAATCACAGTCATCTAAAGTAACCAAAACCTCCATGAGTAACAGGCGGAGGTGTTCTATTTTAAACCTGAAAGATACAACCTCTGAATCAGTCAAAGGTAATGAACTTTCAGAGTCTGAAATGTCGCCTTCTGATAGAACCTCAATACCCTCCATCTCAGTTCCCTGAGAGGGTACATCCGAGATTGCCACAATAGCATCAGAAACCTGACTGACAACATGGCTGTCTTTCCTCTTACGCTTGCCTTGAAGCATAGGAAAAGCAGACAACGCATCAGAAATTGTGGAAGACATAAGTGCAGCTGTGTCTTTTAAGGTAACTCCAGCAGGCTCTAGAGCAGAAGTACAGGGCACTGCTTGCACGGGCGTTAAAGATTGGGACGTTTGGGCAGAAAGCTGCAGCATACTCTGACTCATCATTAGACTCCTGAGAAATTTTGCTCATGAAAAATCTTATCCCTATAACTTAAAGCACTCTCAATACATGAGGGACAGAAAGGGATTGGTGGTTCCACATTTGCATCCAAACACATGGAGCAAGTAACATTTTCTACGGCTCCTAAGTCCATACTGAACACAATAAGAAAAAAACAATGTAATCATTTTTTTTATTTTTTTTTAAATAAAACGTTACTGTCTCTTTAAATTTAACTAGAAAAAAACTTTTTCTACTACTTGGGAAGCATGTGCTCAATAAAACAAGAGAAATTACAATCAAATTGTTCAATATCCAAAAATTTGATGACAGAACAAAAACCGTTACTGTGTCATTAAATTTTAAAAGCTAACCTTTTTTTACAGTCATAGCTAAAAACGTATTCCCAGTAGCTAAACAGAAAAAATTCAAACACCCCTACACCTCAGCAACTCTGCTGAGGTGCCTACCTGCCAAAACAGACTCACTCCCTAGACTCAACCTTCTTAGGAGCAGGAACGATCCGGATGTGTAATAGTCCAATAACGCTATAACCGCATGCTTAACCTGTCAGGAAACCATGCGGTTGTAGAGCCACAAAGTGCCGACGCCTTCCCTTGCAGGCTATGGCAGCTACGGCGGCTGAGAGTTGCGCAGTTAAACATAGAAAACATGCGAACCGCTAGCCCCACCCATTGTGGGCGTCACAGTTAAACCTAACCCGATCAGCTTAAGACTCTTACATTAAACCGATAGGAAAAACCATCAACAAATAAAAAACATAATTTATGCTTACCTGATAAATTTATTTCTCTTGTAGTGTAGTCAGTCCACGGGTCATCCATTACTTATGGGATTATATCTCTCCCCAACAGGAAGTTGCAAGAGGATCACCCAAGCAGAGCTGCTATATAGCTCCTCCCCTCACATGTCATATCCAGTCATTCGACCGAAACAAGACGAGAAAGGAGAAACCATAGGGTGCAGTGGTGACTGGAGTTTAATTAAAATTTAGGTCTGCCTTAAAAGACAGGGCGGGCCGTGGACTGACTACACTACAAGAGAAATAAATTTATCAGGTAAGCATAAATTATGTTTTCTCTTGTTAAGTGTAGTCAGTCCACGGGTCATCCATTACTTATGGGATACCAATACCAAAGCTAAAGTACACGGATGATGGGAGGGACAAGGCAGGAACTTTAAACGGAAGGAACCGCTGCCTGAAGCACCTTTCTCCCAAAAATAGCCTCCGAAGAAGCAAAAGTGTCAAATTTGTAAAATTTTGAAAAAGTGTGAAGTGAAGACCAAGTTGCAGCCTTGCAAATCTGTTCAACAGAGGCCTCATTTTTAAAGGCCCAGGTGGAAGCCACAGCTCTAGTGGAATGAGCAGTAATTCTTTCAGGAGGCTGCTGTCCAGCAGTCTCATAGGCTAAACGTATTATGCTACAAAGCCAAAAGGAGAGAGAGGTAGCCGAAGCCTTTTGACCTCTCCTCTGTCCCGAGTAAACGACAAACAGGGAAGAAGTTTGACGAAAATCTTTAGTTGCCTGTAAATAGAACTTCAGGGCACGGACTACGTCCAGATTATGCAAAAGTCGTTCCTTCTTTGAAGAAGGGTTAGGACATAATGATGGAACAACAATCTCTTGATTGATATTCCTGTTAGAAACCACCTTAGGTAAAAACCCAGGATTAGTACGCAGAACTACCTTGTCTGAATGGAAAATCAGATAAGGAGAATCACAGTGTAGGGCAGATAACTCAGAGACTCTTCGAGCCGAGGAAATAGCCATCAAAAACAGAACTTTCCAAGATAACAGCTTAATATCAATGGAATGGAGGGGTTCAAACGGAACACCTTGAAGAACTTTAAGAACTAAGTTTAAGCTCCACGGCGGAGCAACAGTCTTAAACACAGGCTTAATCCTAGCCAAAGCCTGACAAAAAGCCTGAACGTCTGGAACATCTGCCAGACGTTTGTGTAACAGAATAGACAGAGCAGAAATCTGTCCCTTTAATGAACTAGCAGATAAACCCTTTTCTAAACCCTCTTGTAGAAAGGACAAAATCCTAGGAATCCTAACTTTACTCCATGAGTAACTCTTGGATTCACACCAATATAAGTATTTACGCCATATTTTATGGTAAATTTTTCTGGTAACAGGTTTCCGAGCCTGTATTAAGGTATCAATAACTGACTCCGAGAAGCCACGCTTTGATAGAATCAAGCGTTCAATCTCCATGCAGTCAGCCTCAGAGAAATTAGATCTGGATGGTTGAAAGGACCCTGAATTAAAAGGTCCTGTCTCAGAGGTAGAGACCATGGTGGACAGGATGACATGCCCACTAGATCTGCATACCAGGTCCTGCGTGGCCACGCAGGTGCTATCAGAATCACCGATGCTCTCTCCTGTTTGATCTTGGCAATCAGCCGAGGAAACAGCGGAAATGGTGGAAACACATAAGCCATGTTGATACCCCAAGGGGCTGCTAGAGCATCTATCAGCGCCGCTCCCGGGTCCCTGGACCTGGATCCGTAGCAAGGAAGTTTGGCATTCTGTCGAGAAGCCATGAGATCCAGTTCCGGTTTGCCCCAACCATGAATTAGTTGAGCAAAGACCTCCGGATGAAGTTCCCACTCCCCCGGATGAAAAGTCTGACGACTTAGGAAGTCCGCCTCCCAGTTCTCCACGCCTGGGATATAGATCGCCGACAGGTGGCAAGAGTTGGACTCTGCCCAGCGAATTATCTTTGATACTTCCAACATCGCTAGGGAACTCCTGGTTCCCCCTTGATGGTTGATGTAAGCCACAGTCGTGATATTGTCCGACCGAAATCTGATGAACCTCAGTGTTGCCAACTGAGGCCAAGCTAGAAGAGCATTGAATATCGCTCTTAATTCCAGAATATTTATTGGGAGGAGTTTCTCCTCCTGAGTCCACGATCCCTGAGCCTTCAGGGAGTTCCAGACTGCGCCCCAACCTAGAAGGCTGGCATCTGTTGTTACAATCGTCCAATCTGGCCTGCGAAAGGTCATCCCTTTGGACAGATGGAGTCGAGAAAGCCACCAGAGAAGAGAATCCCTGGTCTCTTGATCCAGATTTATTAGAGGGGACAAATCTGAGTAATCCCCATTCCACTGACTGAGCATGCATAATTGCAGCGGTCTGAGATGCAGGCGCGCAAATGGTACTATGTCCATTACTGCTACCATTAAGCCGATTACTTCCATGCACTGGGCTACTGACGGGTGTGGAATGGAATGAAGGGCACGGCAAGCATTTAGAAGTTTTGATAACCTGGCCTCCGTCAGGTAAATTTTCATCTCTACAGAATCTATAAGAGTCCCTAAGAAGGGAACCCTTGTGAGTGGTAATAGAGAACTCTTTTCCACGTTCACCTTCCACCCATGCAACCTCAGAAATGCCAGAACTATCTCTGTATGAGACTTGGCAGTTTGAAAACTTGACGCTTGTATCAGAATGTCGTCTAGGTACGGAGCCACCGCTATGCCTCGCGGTCTTAGTACCGCCAGAAGTGAGCCCAGAACCTTTGTAAAGATTCTTGGGGCCGTAGCTAACCCGAAGGGAAGAGCTACAAACTGGTAATGCCTGTCTAGGAAGGCAAATCTTAGATACCGATAATGATCCTTGTGAATCGGTATGTGAAGGTAGGCATCCTTTAAGTCCACTGTGGTCATGTACTGACCCTCTTGGATCATGGGTAGGATGGTTCGAATAGTTTCCATTTTGAATGATGGAACTCTTAGGAACTTGTTTAGGATCTTTAAGTCCAAGATTGGTCTGAAGGTTCCCTCTTTCTTGGGAACCACAAACAGATTTGAATAAAATCCTTGCCCTTGTTCCGACCGCGGAACTGGGTGGATCACCCCCATTAATAAGAGGTCTTGTACACAGCGTAGAAACGCCTCTTTATTTGGTTTGCTGATAACCTTGAAAGATGAAATCTCCCTTGTGGAGGAGAAGCTTTGAAGTCCAGAAGATATCCCTGAGATATGATCTCCAACGCCCAGGGATCCTGGACATCTCTTGCCCAAGCTTGGGCAAAGAGAGAAAGTCTGCCCCCCACTAGATCCGTTTCCGGACAGGGGGCCTTTACTTCATGCTGTCTTAGGGGCAGCAGCAGGTTTTCTGGCCTGCTTGCCCTTGTTCCAAGACTGGTTGCCTTTCCAACCCTGTCTGTAACGAGTAGCAGTCCCTTCCTGTTTTGGGGTGGAGGAAGTTGATGCTGCTCCTGCCTTGAAATTACGAAAGGCACGAAAATTAGACTGTTTGGCCTTTGATTTGGCCCTGTCCTGAGGAAGGGAGTGACCCTTACCTCCAGTAATGTCAGCAATAATTTCTTTCAAGCCGGGCCCGAATAAGGCTTGCCCTTTGAAAGGAATATTAAGCAATTTAGATTTAGAAGTTACATCTGCTGACCAGGATTTAAGCCATAGCGCTCTGCGCGCCTGGATAGCGAATCCGGAGTTCTTAGCCGTTAGTTTGGTTAAATGCACCACGGCATTCGAAACAAATGCATTAGCTAGCTTAAGGGCTTTAAGCTTGTTCATAATCTCATCCAATGGAGCTGTGCGAATAGCCTCTTCCAGAGAGTCAAACCAGAATGCCGCCGCAGCAGTGACGGGCGCAATGCATGCAAGGGGCTGTAATATAAAACCTTGTTGAACAAACATTTTCTTAAGGTAACCTTCTAATTTTTTATCCATTGGATCTGAGAAAGCACAACTATCCTCCACCGGGATAGTGGTACGCTTGGCTAAAGTAGAAACTGCTCCCTCCACCTTAGGGACCGTCTGCCATAAGTCTCGTGTGGTGGCGTCTATTGGGAACATTTTTCTAAATATCGGAGGAGGGGAAAAAGGCACACCGGGTCTATCCCACTCCTTGCTAATAATCTCTGTAAGCCTTTTAGGTATAGGAAAAACGTCAGTACACACCGGTACCGCATAGTATTTATCCAGCCTACATAATTTCTCTGGGATTGCCACCGTGTCGCAATCATTCAGAGCCGCTAACACCTCCCCTAGCATTACACGGAGGTTCTCAAGCTTAAATTTAAAATTTGAAATTTCTGAATCCGGTCTCCCCGGATCAGATCAGTCACCCACAGAATGAAGCTCTCCGTCCTCATGTTCTGCAAATTGTGACGCAGTATCGGACATGGCTCTCGTGTCATCGGCGCGCTCTGTCCTAAACCCAGAGCTATCGCGCTTGCCTCTTAACTCAGGCAAATTAGATAATACTTCTTTCATAACATTAGCCATATCATGCAAAGTGATTTGTAAGGGCCTTGATGTACTTGGCGCCACAATCTCACGCACCTCCTGAGCGGGAGGCGAAGGTACTGACACGTGAGGAGAGTTAGACGGCATAACTTCCCCCTCGATGTCTGGTGATAATTTCTTTACCGGTAAAGACTGACTTTTATTTAAAGTAACAACAATACAATTGGTACACAAATTTCTATTGGGCTCCACATTGGCTTTTAAACATAATGAACAAGTAGATTCATCTGTATCAGACATGTTTAACAGACTAGCAATGAAGGCTAGCAAGCTTGGAAAAAAACTGTCAGTGAATTTACAAGCAATATGAAAAAACGCAGCAGCGCTTTTAAAAACACAAAAAAAAAAAACTGTCACAGTTGAAATAACAATGAACTAATTCAGTTATAGCCAACAATTTTAACAATAAATGTATGAATTTAGCAGAGGATTGCACCCACTAGCAAATGGATGATTAACCCCTCAATACCCACAACCGGATAATCAATTTTAGATTTAACGTTTTTCTCACAGTCAAACACACTGTCACAGGTCTGCTGTGACTGATTACCTCCCTCAAAATTGAATTTTGAAGACCCCTGAGCTCTCTGGAGACGTCCTGGATCAAGGAGGAAAAGGCAGGAAGACTGTGCTAGAATTTTATCTGCGCAACAAGGCGCTAAAAAAGGCCCCTCCCACTCATATTACAACAGTGGGAGACCTGTTACAACGGTTTCTATGCAGAAATAAACGTTAGCCATGTGGAAAAAAATCATGCCCAAAAAGATTTATCACCAAAGTACCTCACAAAACGAATAACATGCCAGTAAACGTTTTAAAAACAACTTTTCCAGTGTTATGTAAAGTTATCACTAAGCCTGCTACCAGTCGCTTCTACTGCAGTTAAGGCTTATACATTTATTTCAGTATTAACAGTATTTTCTCAGTCAAATTCTAGTCCCTAGAAAATAACTCAACTGCGCATACATTTAACAGCCTGATACCAGTCGCTACTACTGCATTAAAGGCTGTACTTACATCATATGGGTAACCGCAGTGTTTTCTTAGTCAATTCCATTCCTAGAAAATATTATACTGCACATACATCATTTGCGGAGGACCCCGCATGCTATTCCCCTTTCTGAAGTTACCCCTCCTCAGAATGCGCGAGAACAGCCAGTGGATCTTAGTTACGTCTGCTAAGATCATAGAAAACGCAGGCAGATCTTCTTCTTCTAAATACTGCCTGAGAGAAAAAACAGCACACTCCGGTGCCATTTTAAAATAAACTTTTGATTGAAGAAGTAAAAAACTCCTGTCTCCTCTCACAACCTCCTTTGTTGAGACTTGCAAGAGAATGACTGGATATGACATGTGAGGGGAGGAGCTATATAGCAGCTCTGCTTGGGTGATCCTCTTGCAACTTCCTGTTGGGGAGAGATATAATCCCATAAGTAATGGATGACCCGTGGACTGACTACACTTAAGAGAAATGAGCTCCCCAGTGCCTGTACTCATGGCTGTCCTCCATTACCCTCTATTAACAAGAGAGATAGATGTCCCTACACAAGGATCTCTGCCTTATGTAATATAAAACCGGTTAAAGTGCCCACTTGCCTCTGAGATTTTACTGTATCCCAGAATAAAAACAAAGTTCGCACTTACCTCTGTATTCTGCCGACAGCAGGGCAGCTCAGCAGGTTTAGGAGGTCCTCTCTCTCCCATAGCCCTGTGGAAAATCATAAAGCCTGAGTTAACTTTGCTTAGGCTGTTAGGAGAAAGGCAGCATCAATATATAGGAGGCGCAGTGAGAATTATGTCCCACAAGTTCCCATTGCTCTAAAGCCACCAAAGCTCTACTGAAGAGACTGATATGGACTACGGCTACACCCTAGAACAAAGCAGCACTCTCTGGCACTACTTTAAAAATAATAAACACTTGATTGAAGAATCTTTTCTAAAACCTCACTTTACCTCTTCCTATCACTAACGTAGGCAAAGAGAATGACTGGGGTGCGAGGGAAGGGAGGAGCTATTTAACAGCTCTGCTGTGGTGCTCTTTGCCTCCTCCTGCTGACCAGGAGGTGAATATCCCATAAGTAATGAAGATGATCCGTGGACTCATCATGTCTTTAAAAAGAAACAAGTTCTTCTGAGCAAGCAAGGAGTCACATGAATTGTCCTCAGTTTCCCCAGTTGATTATTATTTTGAATTGCTTGTGGGGGGCACAACTATTGACTGAAAAAAAAACTAGTCCGAACCTATACATAAATATAGCATTAAACTATCTACCTCTCACATTTAATACTTCCCCTTTAACTCCTTCGGTTTCATTTATACTTGCTGTAGTTATTTTTAGTTGTTTGCACATGTTCATGCTGGAGGTGTTCAAATGTAAAAGCAATAAAACAAAAGGGACATGAAATACCAAATGTTTCTTTTACGATTCAGATAGAACATACAATTTTTAACAACTTTGCAATTTACTTCTATTTTGCTTAATTCTAGTGTTAATCCTTATTGAATGAGCAGCAAAGTACTAATGGGCAGCAGGTGAACACATTTGTAAACTAATGACAAGAGGTATATATGTGTAGCCACCAATCAGCAGCTAGCTCCCAGCTCCTGAGCCTACCTAGGTATGGTTTTCAACAAAGGATAACAAGAGAATGAAGCAAATTACATAACAGAAGTACATTGGAAAGTTGCTTAAAATTGTATGCTCTATATGAACCATGAAAGAAAATTTTCGTTTTTTTCCTTTGCCTGATCTGCTAAATATATCTAGCAGGCATACCTTTGGCTTGATAAAAACTTTGCAAGGACTTAAGTGCACTTACGTGTAGCAGTTACAGGGAACAAGGCAGGTTATAGTGAATTGGAAGCTGGAACGTTTCTGCAGTCATCTGCAATCACATTACTGTGCATAATAAAAAAAAAAGACACAAAATGCATGCTGGGACATACAAAAATAGAGCCAAAAAGACATAACACTGATTAAGTCCCTATTTACTATCCAGAGAAAACTCGTATAAAAAGCCTGCACACACTTTTTTGCGCAGCATCAAAATCATGTACCAAAAGTACAGCAATACTTATTAGGGGAAATAAGTAAAGAAAGGCTTGAAAAGATACAGCAGGGAAAATGTAGGCATACATAAAGACCCATAACCTCCCATATTTAGCACAAATAAAACACCATAGGTTAATTCTGAAGCAGGACTGCACCATCTGGAACAAATGGTGCAGTAGAAGAAAGAAAGCACATATAACCAGTAATCCAGATAACCTGACAATATCCTGTATGCTACTGCAGGATCATGCTTTATCGTTTAGGGGGCATTAAGAGTCATCAGCAGACCATAAATTGACTATTGAAAACCCAAATGATGATCCAACGTTGGAACTTCCAGAAGGTGTTGTGTCTTGATTCTTTCAGTAGCATATCATGAGTGGGGTCAAGCTTTCCTTCATCCATGCAAAATAATAAATATTTCTGCTGGAGCAGAACTTGAGCTTTGCTTATCATAAATCAAATAGGTAGAAACTAAACTATCAAGCAGAAAGGGGGGTATAGGTAGAGAGCATCTAAACTCCCTCGGTCATCTGGGAGGCATTTCTACCTACTTCAGTATTCAGAGGCCATATGCCCACCAGGGCCGATATGTTTCAACCAGAGTAAGAAAAAACATAAAATTATGACTTACCAGATAATTTCCTTTCCTTTGATACAGTGAGAGTCCACAGCTGCATTCATTACTTGTGGGAATACAGAACCTGGCCACCAGGAGGAGGCAAAGACACCCCAACCAAAGGCTTAAATACCTCCCCCACTTCCCTCATCCCCCAATCATTCTGCCGAGGGAACAGGGAACAGTAGGAGAAATATCAGGGTGAAAAAGGTGCCAGAAGAAAACAAAATAAATTTAGGGCTGCCCACCGGAGAACATGGGCGGAAGCTGTGGACTCTCCCTGTATCGAACGGAAGGAAATTATCTGGTAACTCATAATTTAAGTTTTCCTTCTAAATACAGAGAGTCTCCATAGCTGCATGCATTACTTTTGGGAAACTAATACCCAAACTACAGAGGACACTGAATGCTAATGGAAGGGCAAAAAGGAAGGCGGCCCAAGTCTGAGGGCACCACAGCCTGCAACCAACCCATTCTCCCGATGCTGCTGCAACAGAAGTAAAAAAGAAAACGAATGTTCGGAGGACCAGATAGCCGCCCAACAATCAGAACCATAAAGATCCCATGCCCGAAAACCAAGAAAACGTCACTGATCTTGAACTGAGCCATAACCTATGAGGAGGCAAGAAACCCAACCAGGTCAAGTGAAAAAAAAAAACAACAACACTCCATTAACAATAAAGAAAGCAACCAAGCCTCCGAGTGCCAAAACCATCAAGGCAAGATTCCCTGAGGGAAAAACCCTTTTCCATTTAGAAAAGAGAACAACATTTAAAATAACAATCCTAGGGAGAAAACCCTAACAAACTTGTAAACAACCTTAATAAAAGGAAACTCCTCTAAGGAGAACGTCTTGTAAGATCACAACAAAGGGGCAATGGCATGTAGAAAACTACAGGCGGAATAAATCACTGAAAAAGAAATTCAAAGAAACTTCCTGCATGGTTAGAAAAATGAATTCGGTGCCACCCCAAAAAAGAGGCTAAGCTTCAAGAAGAAACAAGAAAGGTACCGGCCTGACTGTAGTCAGCGCCCCAGCAAAAAGAACGAAACACCTGATGGTGCAATGGTTCTCCGGAACATAACAACATTCAGGGAATCGGAAATTGCATGCAAGCCCACAATCAAGGAGCAAGGACAGATGCCAAATTTAACCCACACCTACCGCATACTATGCAACGAACGTACTCCTCAGGAGAAGAAAACTATCTGTCCCGAAAAGGACTGCTCTAGCAAGTGCTCGCTAGGAGAGCCTTTCCCCTGCTCATTCTGGGGAAAATAAAGGCAGACTTCCAAAGTCAAATAGAGAGCCAGAACACACCAGCTCCTCCCTACAAGGGTGATCCTCAGCATCTATGATAGATGACGAGGGACCAATTACGCGCCACAAAAAGAAGATAGCCCTTCCAGAACGCTTTCCCTCTCTAGGCCCAAACAATTTCTCGCATCCGCTCATGCAAATAGGAGACTATGACGCCCAGTACCAATACCCACGAAGGAGAGACCCTTAAACCGCGATACTAATTTGTGGACATAAAAAGAACAATCAGTTTCACATGTCGCTAGCTTTGCTAAGATCAAACCAATTCCAACCACGAGTAATAAGGTCTAACAGCACAGACTGAAGGTCCCAGATAACCTTCCACTTAGGGATGCTAGCAGACTCCAGACGCACAGTCTGGCAGAAAAAAAACACAGAAGTCTACCTGGATTCCAAGCCACAACCTTCCGATTCAGAAGCGGTGGAGCTAACCACTACGACGCATCCCCCTGAGAGCGTAAGAGGAAACTATGGATAGGTAAGGACTCCTGATTGGCTTTTCCAATCAGGTATCGCTCCTCGGGAAGAAAAGATAGTTGGGAAAATTCGTTCCTGAAAAGCCTGCGTATTAGAGGACTGTTGACAAAAAGACGTAGTACAAGCTCCTCCCGACTATGCAGTAGGAACTCTCCCCTTCCAAACTAAGGGAGCTACCCACTGAAAAGTCCCAACTGGTACAAACCCAGAAGACCAGACTCTCAAGGTCGAAAGCCAGGTCCAGCAGCTAGAAGGATTCCCTTTTGTGTAAAGGGAAGGAACAGACTTAACTAGTACCCAAAACAGGTCCTACCTGTCATCAAGGATGCAACACATCTGTGAAAACATTCAAGAGCTAACAGAAATTCTCGAATTCCAGCAACGCTAGAAAAACTGAGATAAACAAAATAAAGAAAATAAGCTCTGTGGCTTAAAAAATTGTCTCCCAATTATTGGGGGACCATCACCCCGAACAGAGATCTAAAGGCTTCCACTGGAAGTCTACAACAAACTCGATCAATTTAGTTGATAGTTTCAAATCTAATGTGACGAAACGTCTTATACGAGTTTCTATAACAACCCAGAGCTCTAAAATCTGAAAACTATCCTAAAACGGAATAGCATCGAAAGGAAAAATAAGCAACGCACAAACATTTAACTGAAAAACAGAGAGAGTGTAAACAAAACCAGGTCCAGCCTGTCACACACACAATCCCCCCTAGAGCTAGGAACTGGGATTCTAATAAGAGAAGAAAAAACAAAAATGTAAATCAAGACGATAAGGAATAGGAACCTAATCCTCTCCACTCGTCTTATTCAAGATCATTATCCGATTTAGAGGACTGAGATTGAACCGCCTGATCAGTACTTGGAACCTCTAACATCGCCAAAACCTCTCTCAGAAGTAAACACAGGCGTGCCAATCTGAATCTAAACGCTATGCTCTACGCAGTCGGAGGATTCAAGATTGTAGACTCCGACCCTGGAGGTTCAATCTCCTGAAGCCTCGGTGGAAACCGCATCTCTAGAGGAAAGATTGGACACAATCGTCATTTTACACGACGGCCCTTGGTCAGGAGAACCTGGATTGGCCCTTCGCTTGCGCGCAGCAGGAAGAGGTAGCATCGCTAAGGCTGTAGAGATAGCCATGTTGAACTGCGTAGTAACCTCTGGTGGAAACAACCCCCTCACAGGCGAAGGGGGAGCGGAACTCTGGAAAACTGCATATGTAGGAACAGAAGAATCTAGGGAACGCGCCTCACTGGATTCAGAATCCTCAGAGACGGATGGCTCAGCGGTCTCAGACAACCCAAAAGTGGTTGATGAGAACACCTTATAGCGGCATACAGAACATAATTGAGAGGGCTGGGTTACCCAGGCCTCCGCACAATATACACAGGTATCAATTTCTGTCTTGGAAGGATACTCCTCTAACATATCAAAATCCTCCATAACTCGGCAGTTATTATTAAGAGAGAAAAACTACTGGCACCTTATACCCCCAATGGCTGGGGCACTCACCACCTCCTATGACCCAGGCAGCTATAGAAGACGCTCCTTTCCGCAGTCAGGAATCGGAAGCGGGAATAAACTTGACCACTCCCAGTCACATGGTGCTCATGCAGGACTGCTCCTGCTAAGAAAAAGGCGCGCCAGCTTAATAAAAAACTGCGCAGCTCTCAAAAAGAAAGTAACCTGTACGCTCCATATCAGCTAAAGAGCCCACACGTTCTTACACATAAGCAGTCAAAATCATATAACAAACATGATTAAAAAATACCCACTGTTCAATAACCCTCAGGAGATATTAACCCTTGATTCCATTAAGATAAAGGAGTCCCACTGAGACACTGTCTTCTATCGTTAACGTGTATAAATTGAAACAATCTTACCGGAATCTATGCTGTGGAACAGCGACGCAGTCCTTCAAGTTTGACAGATTGTAGCAGTGCCTTTGACATGGACTTCAGCAAAGGCAAGCAGGCAGTGAAACTCATCAACGCTGGTTGCTTAAGGAGCTGTTAATATGAGTCTGGATGGCTTTGCAGAAAGACTCTCCCTGCATCTCCAGACTCTAACTTTCATTAATGCTCTCACTGAGAGGCTGACAAGACTTCTTAAAACTCCAGTCCCATACCGAAGGGTACTACCCCCCATAAGAGACTACTCCAAATCTTCAGACACTTCTCTGCCATCCTCCTGTGACGAAAGGCAAAGAATGACTGGGGATGAGGGAAGTGGTGGAGGTCCAAAGAATGACTGGGGGAGGTATTTAAGCCTTTAAAGCCTTTGGCTGGGGTTTCTTTGCCTCCTCCTGGTGGCCAGGTTCTGTATTCCCACAAGTAATGAATGCAGCTGTGGTCTCTCGCTGTATTTAGAATATAGACTATATATAAACATTTTATTGTGAAAACATCTGCATAAGAATCAATTCATGCAAATGTGTTCCTAATGAGCATCAGAGCAATACAAAGTAAAATACTTAAAGGGACATTAAACACTAAATACATTCTATAAAGCATATTACTAAGGTTATTGCCCCCTCCCTCTAGTCAAAAGCTCTCGCTCCAGTGCTGATGTATTTGCACATGTGCAGCAACACTCCTTTGGATACCTGCAGACTAACTTAGGTTCCAGAATTGTGGTACCCATAATAAGAGGGAGGTGCATGAAATTAGTGTGTAATGTCCCTTTATGAAAATTTTTAAATCAGGAACAAATATGTATTAATAATTTACCTGTGAAACTTCTGCTGGAATGCCAAAGCGTGTAGAGGCTCTTTAAATGTTGCTACAGCTTTTCGCAGTTGAGGAAGCATTTGGAAACTCTGAAACAGAAGAAAACAAATTCAGCTAAGGTATTGTAAACACTGTAAAAAAAAATATTCATAGTATGACAATTTCTGGGAGCAGAACGGTTTTGCAGACTAGTTACCAAGAGCAACAAATAAATCCACCTTCAGACAGATGTTAAAATGTTCTCAAATAAATGCACACCATGTAATCATGTGTTTTCACTTGTCTCTGCCAGTTTGGAAATAAATATTCAGTTGAAATTGGATATGATAAATAAGTAGGTGGGACATTATAGACCATACAAGTACTAAAGTCTTTCAGTACACTTATTCCAAATTTTAAACAACTGTTCAAAAACCTTCTGGGTTCAGAAATATTCTGGATATAGACTTCTATGATCAAAATTAAATAACAGAGGGAAAGGGAAAAGATCCTGGTGATCAGTACTAAAGGAACCTGAGTTAAAATGGTAAGCAGGAAATTTCCATTAACCTTGCCTAGTGCTAGTAACACTGCGTTTTCAAAAAGAAAGTAAATTAACATACAAGGTATAACATTGTAATGTGCAAGACACAAGACTTCATATTTCATACTGAACAAACATTAAACCAAAATATTCATAAATATACAAGTACCCTTTCAGAGGACTAGATAAGATATCTGCTTCCATTTTCCCAAGAGGTTAAAAACAAAAAAATCATAAGCAATAAAAGGCTTTGTATGTAAAAAAGGGTCTCAACAACAGATCAACCAGACTGGCCTTCATTAGTCAGCATGACAACCACTAAAGCCATCAAATGTAAGGCTCATTGACCTGGATAACCAGAGTAAACCCTGTATCAACAAGTCTTCAGGCAGAAAACAGAATTTATGCTTACCTGATAAATTACTTTCTCCAACGGTGTGTCCGGTCCACGGCGTCATCCTTACTTGTGGGATATCTCTTCCCCAACAGGAAATGGCAAAGAGTCCCAGCAAAGCTGGCCATATAGTCCCTCCTAGGCTCCGCCCACCCCAGTCATTCGACCGACGGACAGGAGGAAATATATATAGGAGAAACCATATGGTACCGTGGTGACTGTAGTTAGAGAAAATAATTCATCAGACCTGATTAAAAAAAACCAGGGCGGGCCGTGGACCGGACACACCGTTGGAGAAAGTAATTTATCAGGTAAGCATAAATTCTGTTTTCTCCAACATTGGTGTGTCCGGTCCACGGCGTCATCCTTACTTGTGGGAACCAATACCAAAGCTTTAGGACACGGATGAAGGGAGGGAGCAAATCAGGTTACCTAAACAAAAGGCACCACAGCTTGCAAAACCTTTCTCCCAAAAATAGCCTCCGAAGAAGCAAAAGTATCAAATTTGTAAAATTTGGCAAAAGTGTGCAGTGAAGACCAAGTCGCTGCCTTACATATCTGGTCAACAGAAGCCTCGTTCTTGAAGGCCCATGTGGAAGCCACAGCCCTAGTGGAGTGAGCTGTGATTCTTTCAGGAGGCTGCCGTCCGGCAGTCTCATAAGCCAATCGGATGATGCTTTTAAGCCAAAAAGAAAGAGAGGTAGAAGTCGCTTTTTGACCTCTCCTTTTACCAGAATAAACAACAAACAAGGAAGATGTTTGTCTGAAATCTTTTGTAGCCTCTAAATAGAATTTTAGAGCACGGACTACGTCCAAATTGTGTAACAAACGTTCCTTCTTTGAAACTGGATTCGGACATAAAGAAGGTACAACTATCTCCTGGTTAATATTTTTGTTAGAAACAACCTTAGGAAGAAAACCAGGCTTAGTACGCAAAACCACCTTATCTGCATGGAACACCAGATAGGGCGGAGAACACTGCAGAGCAGATAACTCTGAAACTCTTCTAGCAGAAGAAATTGCAACCAAAAACAAAACTTTCCAAGATAGTAACTTAATATCTATGGAATGTAAAGGTTCAAACAGAACCCCTTGAAGAACTGAAAGAACTAGATTTAGACTCCAGGGAGGAGTCAAAGGTCTGTAAACAGGCTTGATCCTAACCAGAGCCTGAACAAATGCTTGAACATCTGGCACAGCTGCCAGTCTTTTGTGTAGTAAGACAGATAAAGCAGAGATCTGTCCCTTTAGAGAACTTGCAGATAATCCTTTCTCCAGACCTTCTTGTAGAAAGGAGAGAATCTTAGGAATTTTGATCTTATTCCATGGGAATCCTTTGGATTCACACCAACAGATATATCTTTTCCATATTTTATGGTAAATCTTTCTAGTTACCGGTTTTCTGGCCTGAACCAGAGTATCTATCACAGAATCTGAAAACCCACGCTTCGATAGAATCAAGCGTTCAATCTCCAAGCCGTCAGCTGGAGGGAGACCAGATTTGGATGTTCGAATGGACCTTGAACAAGAAGGTCCTGTCTCAAAGGTAGCTTCCATGGTGGAACCGATGACATATTCACCAGGTCTGCATACCAAGTCCTGTGTGGCAACGCAGGAGCTATCAAGATCACAGAGGCCCTCTCCTGATTGATCCTGGCTACCAGCCTGGGAATGAGAGGAAACGGTGGAAATACATAAGCTAGGTTGAAGGTCCAAGGTGCTACTAGTGCATCTACTAGAGTCGCCTTGGGATCCCTGGATCTGGACCCGTAGCAAGGAACCTTGAAGTTCTGACGAGACGCCATCAGATCCATGTCTGGAATGCCCCATAATTGAGTTATTTGGGCAAAGATCTCCGGATGGAGTTCCCACTCCCCCGGATGGAATGTCTGACGACTCAGAAAATCCGCCTCCCAGTTTTCCACACCTGGGATGTGGATCGCAGACAGGTGGCAGGAGTGATCCTCCGCCCATTGAATTATTTTGGTCACTTCTTTCATCGCCAGGGAACTCCTTGTTCCCCCCTGATGATTGATATACGCAACGGTCGTCATGTTGTCTGATTGGAACCTTATGAATCTGGCCTTTGCTAGTTGAGGCCAAGCCCTGAGAGCATTGAATATCGCTCTCAGTTCCAGAATGTTTATCGGGAGAAGAGACTCTTCCCGAGACCATAGACCCTGAGCTTTCAGGGATTCCCAGACCGCGCCCCAGCCCACTAGACTTGCGTCGGTCGTGACAATGACCCACTCTGGTCTGCGGAAGCTCATTCCCTAGGACAGATGGTCCAGGGTCAGCCACCAACGGAGTGAATCTCTGGTCTTCTGATCTACTTGAATCATTGGAGACAAGTCTGTATAGTCCCCATTCCACTGTTTGAGCATGCACAGTTGTAATGGTCTTAGATGAATTTGTGCAAAAGGAACTATGTCCATTGCTGCAACCATCAACCCTGCTACTTCCATGCACTGCGCTATGGAAGGACGAGGAACAGAATGAAGAACTTGACAAGAGCTTAGAAGTTTTGACTTTCTGACCTCTGTCAGAAAAATCCTCATTTCTAAGGAATCTATTATTGTTCCCAAGAAGGGAACTCTTGTCGACGGAGACAGAGAACTTTTTTCTATGTTCACCTTCCATCCGTGTGATCTGAGAAAGGCCAGAACGATGTCTGTATGAGCCTTTGCTTTTGACAGGGACGACGCTTGTATTAGAATGTCGTCCAAGTAAGGTACTACTGCAATGCCCCTCGGTCTTAGAACCGCTAGAAGGGACCCTAGTACCTTTGTGAAAATCCTTGGAGCAGTGGCTAACCCGAATGGGAGGGCCACAAACTGGTAATGCTTGTCCAGAAAAGCGAACCTTAGGAACTGATGATGTTCTTTGTGGATAGGAATATGTAGGTACGCATCCTTTAGATCCACGGTAGTCATAAATTGACTTTCCTGGATAGTGGGTAGAATTGTTCGAATGGTTTCCATCTTCAAATCCAAAATTGGTCTGAAAGTTCCCTCTTTTTTGGGAACTACGAACAGATTGGAATAAAATCCCATTCCTTGTTCCTTTATTGGAACTGGGTGTATCACTCCCATCTTTAACAGGTCTTCTACACAATGTAAGAACGCCTGTCTCTTTATTTGGTTTGAGGATAAGTGAGACATGTGGAACCTTCCCATTGGGGGTAGTTCCCTGAATTCCAGGAGATAACCCTGAGAAACTATTTCTAGCGCCCAGGGATCCTGAACATCTCTTGCCCAAGCCTGAGCAAAGAGAGAGAGTCTGCCCCCCACTAGATCCAGTCCCGGATCGGGGGCTACTCCTTCATGCTGTTTTGTTAGCAGCGGCAGGCTTCTTGGCCTGCTTACCCTTGTTCCAGCCTTGCATTGGTTTCCAGGCTGGTTTGGGTTGTGAGGTATTACCCTCTTGCTTAGAGGATGCAGAATTAGAGGCCGGACCGTTCCTGAAATTGCGAAAGTAACGAAAATTAGACTTATTTTTGGCCTTGAAAGACCTATCTTGTGGAAGGGCGTGGCCCTTTCCCCCAGTGATGTCTGAAATAATCTCTTTCAATTCTGGTCCAAATAGAGTTTTACCTTTGAAAGGGATGTTAAGCAATTTTGTCTTGGATGACACATCCGCTGACCAAGACTTTAGCCAAAGCGCTCTGCGCGCCACAATAGCAAACCCTGAATTTTTCGCCGCTAATCTAGCTAATTGCAAAGCGGCATCTAAAATAAAAGAGTTAGCCAACTTAAGTGCGTGAACTCTGTCCATAACCTCCTCATATGGAGTCTCTCTACTAAGCGAGTTTTCTAGTTCCTCGAACCAGAACCACGCTGCTGTAGTGACAGGAACAATGCACGAAATGGGTTGTAGAAGGTAACCTTGCTGTACAAAAATCTTTTTAAGCAAACCCTCCAATTTTTTATCCATAGGATCTTTGAAAGCACAACTATCTTCGATAGGAATAGTAGTGCGTTTGTTTAGAGTAGAAACTGCCCCCTCGACCTTAGGGAGGGTCTGCCATAAGTCCTTTCTGGGGTCGACCATAGGAAATAATTTCTTAAATATAGGGGGGGGGAACAAAAGGTATGCCGGGCTTTTCCCACTCCTTATTTACTATGTCCGCCACCCGCTTGGGTATAGGAAAAGCGTCTGGGTGCACCGGAACCTCTAGGAACTTGTCCATCTTGCATAATTTCTCTGGAATGACCAAGTTGTCACAATCATCCAGAGTAGATAACACCTCCTTAAGCAGTGCGCGGAGATGTTCTAATTTAAATTTAAATGTCACAACATCAGGTTCAGCTTGTTGAGAAATTTTTCCTGAATCTGAAATTTCTCCATCTGACAAAACCTCCCTCATGGCCCCTTCAGATTGGTGTGAGGGTATGACAGAACAATCATCATCAGCGCCCTCCTGCTCTTCAGTGTTTAAAACAAAGCAATCGCGCTTTCTCTGATAAGTAGGCATTTTGGATCAAATATTTGCTATGGAGTTATCCATTACAGCCGTTAATTGTTGCATGGTAATAAGCATTGGCGCACTAGATGTACTAGGGGCATGCTGTGTGGGCAAAACTGGTGTAGACACAGTAGGAGATGATGTAGTATCATGTTTACTCCCCTCATCTGAGGAATCATCTTGGGCAATTTCATTATCTGTGTCAGTACTGTCCTTATTTTGTTTGGACGCTATGGCACAATTATCACATAAATTTAAATGGGGAGTCACATTGGCTTTCATACATATAGAACATAGCTTATCCGAAGGCACAGACATGTTAAACAGGCTTAAACTTGTCAACAAAGCACAAAAAACGTTTTAAAACAAAACCGTTACTGTCTCTTTAAATTTTAAACAGAAAACACTTTATTACTGAATATGTGAAAAAGTATGAAGGAATTGTTCAAAAATTACCAAAATTTCACCACAGTGTCTTAAAGCATTAAGAGTATTGCACACCAAATTTCAGAGCTTTAACCCTTAAAATAACCGGAGCCGTTTACAAATTTAACCCCTATACAGTCCCAGCTATAGCCTTTGCTGAGACCCAACCAAGCCCAGAGGGGAATACGATACCAATTGACGCCTTCTAGAAGCTTTTCCAGCAAATTTCAGATCCTCACACATGCATCTGCATGCCCTGCTCTCAAAAAACAACTGCGCAGTAATGGCGCGAAAATGAGGCTCAGTCTACAACTAGGAAGGCCCCCTGACTGGAAAAGGTGTGTAACATAGTGCCTGCCGTTTAATAAACGTTCCCCAAGTTTATAAATGCGAATTGCCAGCATAAATATGAATAAAATGCCCAAATAAAGCAATCGATTTAGCCCATAAAAATGTCTGCCAGGTTTTTAGCCCATATTAAGCCCTTTATTCTGTTTGTTTGACTAAGAAAATGGCTTACCGGTCCCCATTAGGGGAAATGACAGCCTTCCAGCATTACATGGTCTTGTTAGAAATATGGCTAGTCATACCTTAAGCAGAAAAGTCTGCTAACTGTTTCCCCCAACTGAAGTTACTTCATCTCAACAGTCCTATGTGGAAACAGCAATCGATTTTAGTTACTGTCTGCTAAAATCATCTTCCTCTCACAAACAGAAATCTTCATCCTTTTCTGTTTCAGAGTAAATAGTACATACCAGCACTATTTTAAAATAACAAACACTTGATAGAAGAATAAAAACAGAATTTATGTTTACCTGATAAATTACTTTCTCCAACGGTGTGTCCGGTCCACGGCGTCATCCTTACTTGTGGGATATTCTCTTCCCCAACAGGAAATGGCAAAGAGCCCAGCAAAGCTGGTCACATGATCCCTCCTAGGCTCCGCCTACCCCAGTCATTCGACCGACGTTAAGGAGGAATATTTGCATAGGAGAAACCATATGATACCGTGGTGACTGTAGTTAAAGAAAATAAAATATCAGACCTGATTAAAAAACCAGGGCGGGCCGTGGACCGGACACACCGTTGGAGAAAGTAATTTATCAGGTAAACATAAATTATGTTTTCTCCAACATAGGTGTGTCCGGTCCACGGCGTCATCCTTACTTGTGGGAACCAATACCAAAGCTTTAGGACACGGATGAAGGGAGGGAGCAAATCAGGTCACCTAAATGGAAGGCACCACGGCTTGCAAAACCTTTCTCCCAAAAATAGCCTCAGAAGAAGCAAAAGTATCAAACTTGTAAAATTTGGTAAAAGTGTGCAGTGAAGACCAAGTCGCTGCCCTACATATCTGATCAACAGAAGCCTCGTTCTTGAAGGCCCATGTGGAAGCCACAGCCCTAGTGGAATGAGCTGTGATTCTTTCGGGAGGCTGCCGTCCGGCAGTCTCGTAAGCCAATCTGATGATGCTTTTAATCCAAAAAGAGAGAGAGGTAGAAGTTGCTTTTTGACCTCTCCTTTTACCAGAATAAACAACAAACAAGGAAGATGTTTGTCTAAAATCCTTTGTAGCATCTAAATAGAATTTTAGAGCGCGAACAACATCCAAATTGTGCAACAAACGTTCCTTCTTCGAAACTGGTTTCGGACACAGAGAAGGTACGATAATCTCCTGGTTAATGTTTTTGTTAGAAACAACTTTTGGAAGAAAACCAGGTTTAGTACGTAAAACCACCTTATCTGCATGGAACACCAGATAAGGAGGAGAACACTGCAGAGCAGATAATTCTGAAACTCTTCGAGCAGAAGAAATTGCAACCAAAAACAAAACTTTCCAAGATAATAACTTAATATCAACGGAATGTAAGGGTTCAAACGGAACCCCCTGAAGAACTGAAAGAACTAAGTTGAGACTCCAAGGAGGAGTCAAAGGTTTGTAAACAGGCTTGATTCTGACCAGAGCCTGAACAAAGGCTTGAACATCTGGCACAGCTGCCAGCTTTTTGTGAAGTAACACAGACAAGGCAGAAATCTGTCCCTTCAGGGAACTTGCAGATAATCCTTTTTCCAATCCTTCTTGAAGGAAGGATAGAATCTTAGGAATCTTAACCTTGTCCCAAGGGAATCCTTTAGATTCACACCAACAGATATATTTTTTCCAAATTTTGTGGTAAATCTTTCTAGTTACAGGCTTTCTGGCCTGAACAAGAGTATCGATAACAGAATCTGAGAACCCTCGCTTCGATAAGATCAAGCGTTCAATCTCCAAGCAGTCAGCTGGAGTGAGACCAGATTCGGATGTTCGAACGGACCCTGAACAAGAAGGTCTCGTCTCAAAGGTAGCTTCCATGGTGGAGCCGATGACATATTCACCAGATCTGCATACCAAGTCCTGCGTGGCCACGCAGGAGCTATCAAGATCACCGACGCCCTCTCCTGATTGATCCTGGCTACCAGCCTGGGGATGAGAGGAAACGGCGGGAACACATAAGCTAGTTTGAAGGTCCAAGGTGCTACTAGTGCATCCACTAGAGCCGCCTTGGGATCCCTGGATCTGGACCCGTAGCAAGGAACTTTGAAGTTCTGACGAGAGGCCATCAGATCCATGTCTGGAATGCCCCACAGTTGAGTGACTTGGGCAAAGATTTCCGGATGGAGTTCCCACTCCCCCGGATGCAATGTCTGACGACTCAGAAAATCCGCTTCCCAATTTTCCACTCCTGGGATGTGGATAGCAGACAGGTGGCAGGAGTGAGACTCCGCCCATAGAATGATTTTGGTCACTTCTTCCATCGCTAGGGAACTCCTTGTTCCTCCCTGATGGTTGATGTACGCAACAGTTGTCATGTTGTCTGATTGAAACCGTATGAACTTGGCCCTCGCTAGCTGAGGCCAAGCTTTGAGAGCATTGAATATCGCTCTCAGTTCCAGAATATTTATCGGTAGAAGAGATTCTTCCCGAGACCAAAGACCCTGAGCTTTCAGGGATCCCCAGACCGCGCCCCAGCCCATCAGACTGGCGTCGGTCGTGACGATGACCCACTCTGGTCTGCGGAAGGTCATCCCTTGTGACAGGTTGTCCAGGGACAGCCACCAACGGAGTGAGTCTCTGGTCCTCTGATCTACTTGTATCTTCGGAGACAAGTCTGTATAGTCCCCATTCCACTGACTGAGCATGCACAGTTGTAATGGTCTTAGATGAATGCGCGCAAAAGGAACTATGTCCATTGCCGCTACCATCAAACCTATCACTTCCATGCACTGCGCTATGGAAGGAAGAGGAACGGAATGAAGTATCCGACAAGAGTCTAGAAGTTTTGTTTTTCTGGCTTCTGTCAGAAAAATCCTCATTTCTAAGGAGTCTATTATTGTTCCCAAGAAGGGAACCCTTGTTGACGGAGATAGAGAACTCTTTTCCACGTTCACTTTCCATCCGTGAGATCTGAGAAAGGCCAGGACAATGTCCGTGTGAGCCTTTGCTTGAGGAAGGGACGACGCTTGAATCAGAATGTCGTCCAAGTAAGGTACTACGGCAATGCCCCTTGGTCTTAGCACAGCTAGAAGGGACCCTAGTACCTTTGTGAAAATCCTTGGCGCAGTGGCTAATCCGAAAGGAAGCGCCACGAACTGGTAATGCTTGTCCAGGAATGCGAACCTTAGGAACCGATGATGTTCCTTGTGGATAGGAATATGTAGATACGCATCCTTTAAATCCACCGTGGTCATGAATTGACCTTCCTGGATGGAAGGAAGAATTGTTCGAATGGTTTCCATCTTGAACGATGGAACCTTGAGAAACTTGTTCAAGATCTTGAGATCTAAGATTGGTCTGAACGTTCCCTCTTTTTTGGGAACTATGAACAGATTGGAGTAGAACCCCATCCCTTGTTCTTCTAATGGAACAGGATGAATCACTCCCATTTTTAACAGGTCTTCTACACAATGTAAGAATGCCTGTCTTTTTATGTGGTCTGAAGACAACTGAGACCTGTGGAACCTCCCCCTTGGGGGAAGCCCCTTGAACTCCAGAAAATAACCTTGGGAGACTATTTCTAGCGCCCAAGGATCCAGAACATCTCTTGCCCAAGCCTGAGCGAAGAGAGAGAGTCTGCCCCCCACCAGATCCGGTCCCGGATCGGGGGCCAACATTTCATGCTGTCTTGGTAGCAGTGGCAGGTTTCTTGGCCTGCTTACCCTTGTTCCAGCCTTGCATTGGTCTCCAAGCTGGCTTGGCTTGAGAAGTATTACCCTCTTGCTTAGAGGACGTAGCACTTTGGGCTGGTCCGTTTCTACGAAAGGGACGAAAATTAGGTTTATTTTTGGCCTTGAAAGGCCGATCCTGAGGAAGGGCGTGGCCCTTACCCCCAGTGATATCAGAGATAATCTCTTTCAAGTCAGGGCCAAACAGCGTTTTCCCCTTGAAAGGAATGTTAAGTAGCTTGTTCTTGGAAGACGCATCAGCTGACCAAGATTTCAACCAAAGCGCTCTGCGCGCCACAATAGCAAACCCAGAATTCTTAGCCGCTAACCTAGCCAATTGCAAAGTGGCGTCTAAGGTGAAAGAATTAGCCAATTTGAGAGCATTGATTCTGTCCATAATCTCCTCATAAGGAGGAGAATCATTATCGACCGCCTTTACCAGCTCATCGAACCAGAAACACGCGGCTGTAGCGACAGGGACAATGCATGAAATTGGTTGTAGAAGGTAACCCTGCTGAACAAACATCTTTTTAAGTAAACCTTCTAATTTTTTATCCATAGGATCTTTGAAAGCGCAACTATCTTCTATGGGTATAGTGGTGCGTTTGTTTAAGGTGGAAACCGCTCCCTCGACCTTGGGGACTGTCTGCCATAAGTCCTTTCTGGGGTCGACCATAGGAAACAATTTTTTAAATATGGGGGGAGGGACGAAAGGAATACCGGGCCTTTCCCATTCTTTATTTACAATGTCCGCCACCCGCTTGGGTATAGGAAAAGCTTCTGGGAGCCCCGGGACCTCTAGGAACTTGTCCATTTTACATAGTTTCTCTGGGATAACCAACTTGTCACAATCATCCAGAGTGGATAATACCTCCTTAAGCAGAATGCGGAGATGTTCCAACTTAAATTTAAACGTAATCACATCAGGTTCAGCTTGTTGAGAAATGTTCCCTGAATCAGTAATTTCTCCCTCAGACAAAACCTCCCTGGCCCCATCAGACTGGTTTAGGGGCCCTTCAGAACCATTATTATCAGCGTCGTCATGCTCTTCAGTATCTAAAACAGAGCAGTCGCGCTTACGCTGATAAGTGTTCATTTTGGCTAAAATGTTTTTGACAGAATTATCCATTACAGCCGTTAATTGTTGCATAGTAAGGAGTATTGGCGCGCTAGATGTACTAGGGGCCTCCTGAGTGGGCAAGACTCGTGTAGACGAAGGAGGGAATGATGCAGTACCATGCTTACTCCCCTCACTTGAGGAATCATCTTGGGCATCATTGTCATTGTCACATAAATCACATTTATTTAAATGAGAAGGAACTCTGGCTTCCCCACATTCAGAACACAGTCTATCTGGTAGTTCAGACATGTTAAACAGGCATAAACTTGATAACAAAGTACAAAAAACGTTTTAAAATAAAACCGTTACTGTCACTTTAAATTTTAAACTGAACACACTTTATTACTGCAATTGCGAAAAAATATGAAGGAATTGTTCAAAATTCACCAAAATTTCACCACAGTGTCTTAAAGCCTTAAAAGTATTGCACACCAAATTTGGAAGCTTTAACCATTAAAATAACGGAACCGGAGCCGTTTTTAACTTTAACCCCTTTACAGTCCCTGGTATCTGCTTTGCTGAGACCCAACCAAGCCCAAAGGGGAATACGATACCAAATGACGCCTTCAGAAAGTCTTTTCTAGGTATCAGAGCTCCTCACACATGCGACTGCATGTCATGCCTCTCAAAAACAAGTGCGCAACACCGGCGCGAAAATGAGGCTCTGCCTATGATTTGGGAAAGCCCCTAAAGAATAAGGTGTCTAAAACAGTGCCTGCCGATATAATCTTATCAAAATACCCAGATTAAATGATTCCTCAAGGCTAAATATGTGTTAATAATGAATCGATTTAGCCCAGAAAAAGTCTACAGTCTTAATAAGCCCTTGTGAAGCCCTTATTTACTATCTTAATAAACATGGCTTACCGGATCCCATAGGGAAAATGACAGCTTCCAGCATTACATCGTCTTGTTAGAATGTGTCATACCTCAAGCAGCAAGAGACTGCTCACTGTTCCCCCAACTGAAGTTAATTGCTCTCAACAGTCCTGTGTGGAACAGCCATGGATTTTAGTGACGGTTGCTAAAATCATTTTCCTCATACAAACAGAAATCTTCATCTCTTTTCTGTTTCTGAGTAAATAGTACATACCAGCACTATTTTAAAATAACAAACTCTTGATTGAATAATAAAAACTACAGTTAAACACTAAAAAACTCTAAGCCATCTCCGTGGAGATGTTGCCTGTACAACGGCAAAGAGAATGACTGGGGTAGGCGGAGCCTAGGAGGGATCATGTGACCAGCTTTGCTGGGCTCTTTGCCATTTCCTGTTGGGGAAGAGAATATCCCACAAGTAAGGATGACGCCGTGGACCGGACACACCTATGTTGGAGAAAAACATAATTTATGCTTACCTGATAAATTCCTTTCTTCTGTTGTGTGATCAGTCCACGGGTCATCATTACTTCTGGGATATAACTCCTCCCCAACAGGAAATGCAAGAGGATTCACCCAGCAGAGCTGCATATAGCTCCTCCCCTCTACGTCACTCCCAGTCATTCGACCAAGAATCAACGAGAAAGGAGAAACCAAGGGTGAAGTGGTGACTGGAGTATAATTTAAAAGATATTTACCTGCCTTAAAACAGGGCGGGCCGTGGACTGATCACACAACAGAAGAAAGGAATTTATCAGGTAAGCATAAATTATGTTTTCTTCTGTTATGTGTGATCAGTCCACGGGTCATCATTACTTCTGGGATACCAATACCAAAGCAAAAGTACACGGATGACGGGAGGGATAGGCAGGCTCATTATACAGAAGGAACCACTGCCTGAAGAACCTTTCTCCCAAAAATAGCCTCCGAAGAAGCAAAAGTGTCAAATTTGTAAAATTTGGAAAAAGTATGAAGCGAAGACCAAGTTGCAGCCTTGCAAATCTGTTCAACAGAGGCCTCATTCTTAAAGGCCCAAGTGGAAGCCACAGCTCTAGTAGAATGAGCTGTAATTCTTTCAGGAGGCTGCTGTCCAGCAGTCTCATAGGCTAAACGAATTATGCTACGAAGCCAGAAGGAGAGAGAGGTAGCCGAAGCCTTATGACCTCTCCTCTGACCAGAGTACACGACAAACAGGGAAGACGTTTGTCGAAAATCCTTAGTTGCCTGCAAGTAGAACTTGAGGGCACGAACTACATCCAGATTGTGTAGAAGACGTTCCTTCTTTGAAGAAGGATTTGGACACAAGGATGGAACAACAATCTCTTGATTGATATTCCTGTTAGTGACTACCTTAGGTAAGAACCCAGGTTTAGTACGCAGAACTACCTTGTCTGAGTGAAAAATCAGATAAGGAGAATCACAATGTAAGGCTGATAACTCAGAGACTCTTCGAGCCGAGGAAATAGCCATTAAAAACAGAACTTTCCAAGATAACAATTTTATATCAATGGAATGAAGGGGTTCAAACGGAACACCCTGTAAAACGTTAAGAACTAAGTTTAAACTCCATGGCGGAGCAACAGTTTTAAACACAGGCTTGATCCTAGCTAAAGCCTGACAAAAGGCCTGGACGTCTGGATTTTCTGACAGACGCCTGTGTAACAAGATGGACAGAGCTGAGATCTGTCCCTTTAATGAGCTAGCCGATAAACCCTTTTCTAAACCTTCTTGTAGAAAGGACAATATCCTAGGAATCCTAACCTTACTCCAGGAGTAACCTTTGGATTCGCACCAGTATAGGTATTTACGCCATATCTTATGGTAAATCCTTCTGGTAACAGGCTTCCTAGCCTGTATCAGGGTATCAATAACCGACTCAGAAAAACCACGTTTTGATAAAATCAAGCGTTCAATTTCCAAGCAGTCAGCTTCAGAGAAGTTAGATTTTGATGTTTGAATGGACCCTGTATCAGAAGGTCCTGTCTTAGAGGTAGAGACCAAGGCGGACAGGATGACATGTCCACTAGATCTGCATACCAAGTCCTGCGTGGCCATGCAGGCGCTATTAGAATCACTGATGCTCTCTCCTGTTTGATTTTGGCAATCAATCGAGGAAGCAGCGGGAAGGGTGGAAACACATAAGCCATCCCGAAGTTCCAAGGTGCTGTCAAAGCATCTATCAGAACCGCTCCCGGATCCCTGGATCTGGACCCGTAGCGAGGAAGTTTGGCGTTCTGGCGAGACGCCATGAGATCTATCTCTGGTTTGCCCCAACGTCGAAGTATTTGGGCAAAGACCTCCAGATGAAGTTCCCACTCCCCCGGATGAAAAGTCTGGCGACTCAAGAAATCCGCCTCCCAGTTCTCCACTCCCGGGATGTGGATTGCTGACAGGTGGCAAGAGTGAGACTCTGCCCAGCGAATTATCTTTGATACTTCCATCATTGCTAGGGAGCTTCTTGTCCCTCCTTGATGGTTGATGTAAGCTACAGTCGTGATGTTGTCCGACTGAAACCTGATGAACCCCCGAGTTTTTAACTGGGGCCAAGCCAGAAGGGCATGGAGAACTGCTCTTAATTCCAGAATGTTTATTGGCAGGAGACTTTCCTCCTGATTCCATTGTCCCTGAGCCTTCAGAGAATTCCAGACAGCGCCCCAACCAAGTAGGCTGGCGTCTGTTGTTACAATTGTCCAGTCCGGCCTGCTGAATGGCATCCCCCTGGACAGATGTGGCCGAGAAAGCCACCATAGAAGAGAGTTTCTGGTCTCTTGATCCAGATTCAGAGTAGGGGACAAGTCTGAGTAATCCCCATTCCACTGACTCAGCATGCACAATTGCAGCGGTCTGAGATGTAGACGTGCAAAGGGTACTATGTCCATTGCTGCTACCATTAAGCCGATCACCTCCATGCATTGAGCTACTGACGGGAGTTGAATGGAATGAAGGACACGGCATGCATTTAGAAGCTTTGTTAATCTGTCTTCTGTCAGATAAATCTTCATTTCTACAGAATCTATAAGAGTCCCCAAGAATGGAACTCTTGTGAGAGGAAAAAGAGAACTCTTCTTTTCGTTCACTTTCCATCCATGCGACCTTAGAAATGCCAGAACTAACTCTGTATGAGACTTGGCAGTTTGAAAGCTTGAAGCTTGTATCAGAATGTCGTCTAGGTACGGAGCTACCGAAATTCCTCGCGGTCTTAGTACCGCCAGAAGGGCACCCAGAACCTTTGTGAAGATTCTTGGAGCCGTAGCCAATCCGAATGGAAGAGCTACAAACTGGTAATGCCTGTCTAAGAAGGCAAACCTTAGATACCGGTAATGATCTTTGTGAATCGGTATGTGAAGGTAAGCATCCTTTAAATCCACTGTGGTCATGTACTGACCCTTTTGGATCATGGGTAAGATTGTCCGAATAGTTTCCATTTTGAACGATGGAACTCTTAGGAATTTGTTTAGGATCTTTAAATCCAAGATTGGCCTGAAAGTTCCCTCTTTTTTGGGAACCACAAACAGGTTTGAGTAAAACCCTTGTCCTTGTTCCGACCGCGGAACCGGATGGATCACTCCCATTAATAACAGATCTTGTACACAGCGTAGAAACGCTTCTTTCTTTATCTGGTTTGTTGACAACCTTGACAGATGAAATCTCCCTCTTGGGGGAGAGAATTTGAAGTCTAGAAGGTATCCCTGAGATATGATCTCTAGCGCCCAGGGATCCTGAACATCTCTTGCCCAAGCCTGGGCGAAGAGAGAGAGTCTGCCCCCCACTAGATCCGGTCCCGGATCGGGGGCCCTCGGTTCGTGCTGTCTTTGGGGCAGCAGCAGGTTTCCTGGCCTGCTTGCCCTTGTTCCAGGACTGGTTAGGTTTCCAGCCTTGTCTGTAACGAGCAACAGCTCCTTCCTGTTTTGGTGCAGTGGAAGTTGATGCTGCTCCTGCTTTGAAATTCCGAAAGGGACGAAAATTAGACTGTCTAGCCTTAGCTTTGGCTTTGTCTTGAGGCAGGGCGTGGCCCTTACCTCCTGTAATGTCAGCGATAATTTCTTTCAAACCGGGCCCAAATAAAGTTTGCCCCTTGAAAGGTATATTAAGTAATTTGGACTTAGAAGTTACATCAGCTGACCAGGATTTTAGCCACAGCGCCCTACGTGCCTGAATGGCGAATCCTGAGTTCTTAGCCGTAAGTTTGGTTAAATGTACTACGGCCTCCGAAATGAATGAATTAGCTAGTTTAAGGACTCTAAGCCTGTCCGTAATGTCGTCCAGCGTAGCTGAACTAAGGTTCTCTTCCAGAGACTCAATCCAAAATGCTGCCGCAGCCGTAATCGGCGCGATGCATGCAAGGGGTTGCAATATAAAACCTTGTTGAACAAACATTTTCTTAAGGTAACCCTCTAATTTTTTATCCATTGGATCTGAAAAAGCACAGCTATCCTCCACCGGAATAGTGGTACGCTTAGCTAAAGTAGAAACTGCTCCCTCCACCTTAGGGACCGTTTGCCATAAGTCCCGTGTGGTGGCGTCTATTGGAAACATCTTTCTAAATATTGGAGGGGGTGAGAACGGCACACCGGGTCTATCCCACTCCTTAGTAACAATTTCAGTTAGTCTCTTAGGTATAGGAAAAACGTCAGTACTCGCCGGTACCGCAAAGTATTTATCCAACCTACACAATTTCTCTGGTATTGCAACAGTGTTACAATCATTAAGAGCCGCTAAAACCTCCCCTAGTAATACACGGAGGTTCTCCAATTTAAATTTAAAATTTGAAATATCTGAATCCAATCTGTTTGGATCAGAACCATCACCCACAGAATGAAGCTCTCCGTCCTCATGCTCTGCAAGCTGTGACGCAGTATCAGACATGGCCCTAGTATTATCAGCGCACTCTGTTCTCACCCCAGAGTGATCACGCTTGCCTCTTAGTTCTGGTAATTTAGCCAAAACTTCAGTCATAACAGTAGCCATATCTTGTAATGTTATCTGTAATGGCCGCCCAGATGTACTAGGCGCCATAATATCACGCACCTCCCGGGCGGGAGATGCAGGTACTGACACGTGAGGCGAGTTAGTCGGCATAACTCTCCCCTCGCTGTTTGGTGAAATTTGTTCAATTTGTACAGATTGGCTTTTATTTAAAGTAGCATCAATACAGTTAGTACATAAATTTCTATTGGGCTCCACCTTGGCATTGGAACAAATGACACAGATATCTTCCTCTGAATCAGACATGTTTAACACACTAGCAATAAACTTGCAACTTGGTTACAATCTTATTTAACAAAAACGTACTGTGCCTGAAGGAAGCACTAAACGATTAAATGACAGTTGAAATAATGAACTGAAAGACAGTTATAGCATCAATCCTTAAAAACAACACAACTTTTAGCAAAGGTTTGTTCCCATTAGTAAAGTAACAATAATTAAATTTGAAACATAAAAATTACAGAGCAACGTTTTTAATCACAGTCAATATATAAGTCTCACAGCTCTGCTGAGAGAATCTACCTCCCTCCAAAGAAGTTTGAAGACCCCTGAGTTCTGTTAGAGATGAACCGGATCATGCAGGAAATACAAGAGAAACTGACTGGAAATTTTTGATGCGTAGCAAAGAGCGCCAAAAACGGCCCCTCCCCCTCACACACAGCAGTGAGAGAGAAACGAAACTGTCACAATTAAAACAAGCAACTGCCAAGTGGAAAAATAATGCCCAAATATTTATTCACTCAGTACCTCAGAAAATGCAAACGATTCTACATTCCAGCAAAAACGTTTAACATAATAAATACCTATTAAAAGGTTTAATGTACTTTTAACAGAGTAATTCCGGTGAAATACCATCCCCAGAATACTGAAGTGTAGAGTATACATACATGTCATTATAACGGTATGGCAGGATTTTCTCATCAATTCCATTCAGAAAATAAAAACTGCTACATACCTCAATGCAGATTCATCTGCCCGCTGTCCCCTGATCTGAAGCTTTTACCTCCCTCAGATGGCCGAGAAACAGCAATATGATCTTAACTACTCCGGTTAAAATCATAGTAAAAACTCTGGTAGATTCTTCTTCAAACTCTGCCAGAGAGGCAATAACACGCTCCGGTGCTATTGTAAAATAACAAACTTTTGATTGAAGTTATAAAAACTAAGTATAATCACCATAGTCCTCTCACACATCCTATCTAGTCGTTGGGTGCAAGAGAATGACTGGGAGTGACGTAGAGGGGAGGAGCTATATGCAGCTCTGCTGGGTGAATCCTCTTGCATTTCCTGTTGGGGAGGAGTTATATCCCAGAAGTAATGATGACCCGTGGACTGATCACACATAACAGAAGAAACTACATTTAAACACCAAAAAACTCTTAACCATCTCCGTGGAGATGTTGCCTGTGCAACGGCAAAGAGAATGACTGGGGTGGGCGGAGCCTAGGAGGGACTATATGGCCAGCTTTGCTGGGACTCTTTGCCATTTCCTGTTGGGGAAGAGATATCCCACAAGTAAGGATGACGCCGTGGACCGGACACACCAATGTTGGAGAAAGTTGGTTCGATAAGGACTGATTGCTTACTATTATATCAGAGGAAAACTAGGTGAGGTATTGGAAGATAGTCTATAACTGATAGGAGTTGTACTTTGTTTTTATGAATTAGGTGAAGAACGCAAAATTATACAAGGAAATGGTGGAACACAAACTAGCTGAAAATCCTATTTTACACATTCAGTTTATCTACCAAATAACTTTTAGTGAAAAGAGTGACTTTTAAAATTGATAATCAAGTTACCCAGATATTACACCTTGTTTGCTATGATCCCACTCTCCAGGAAGAACTTGATAACAGAGTCTGCTTCCTAAATCCTTGCCTAAAATGTATTGATATATCTGGAAGAAAACCCTATGCTCATTGCAGAACTTGTTAATGAACTCAGAGTGTCTTTCTGATATACATTGCAGACACATTGTCTATCAATATATTAATAGCTACTTCACTTAAAAGACCCTGAAAATGCAGAAGGGTTGAGTTGCCACATGTTCCAATACATTTGCTGGCAATAGACATTTCTATTGACATCCAATGACCTCAAACAAATTTATTCTACAGCATTGCTCACTCAGCCAAAAGTGCTGGTGTCCATGATCCAGTAGGCCTATTGTGACTCTTCTCAGCTGAGCATCCAACCTGCCTTAAACAGACACACAGATCCACAAAGTAAAGTGCCTGACTGAGGATGACAACCTGAGGAATAGAGCTGCAACAACTAATCGTCATAATCGATAATAATCGATTATGAAAATAGTTGTCAACGAATCTCATAATCGATTAGTTGGTTTGCAATTAGTTGGTCTGTGCACAACACCAGCTGCTTCACTCCAATGAACTCCTGCACATGGTATTATGTTTTATGGTTATGTCCTTAGCCTAAAGGACGTCTACTTTTCACTTTTTTAGGACAGTATACGTTTACAACTACCCCTGGCTTATGTGCAACCCAGATATAATAGTCATCATTTGGATTGTTTATATTAAATCTGGTGATTTGGAACTATGCTTTTCATGATATAGTGCCAAGCTTGTTGTTAACACCTTGCCCCTAGATTGATGGGAGTTATTTAAATTGATGTGCACTATTATCTGTTTGCACAATTATTAGCAGATCGCTTGCTATTGCTGATTATACGTACTGTATAAATAAATGTGTAAGGCTTTGTCCTGTTATTGATATACAGTCCTTAGCACTTCTGATTTTGTTTTTTATTGTTTTTTTATATTTTTAATAAATTGTGATAATATGTACCAGATTCAACCTTTATAAGTATATATTCGTTGTTTTTAGAGCGGACTAGATATTTCCCCTAACCTTATAGCTGGTTATTTACCATTGCATATAGATATTCAAGATATTTTTATGTTAGAATGAAGTCAAGGGTTACTTTATTGAGAAGGTAGAAAACACTTAGCATTGGTGAAGAGCTAACAAAGATAAATATCCCACTTTGGTGAAATTTGGTGAAACCCTACTTATACACCTCAACAGCCTTTTTCTCTGCTGCAGGAAATATACCTGCAAACCAGCCTTAGCCAGGAGCATGTGGACATGTTGAGATTTTTGCATTTCAATGCAAAGTTTCTGAAAGAGTGAATAACAGAATGTTATTAACAGTGATAGTCTAACTCTTTCTAGTTCTACCTCTTTTCAAACAGTTTGTGGTTTTGTTTTGTTGAATTATAAAACTGTGCTCTGCTGCTTAAAAATTTAAGAAACAGTTGTGTTAATGTAAAGTTTTAGTCTGAAGTTTATATTTGTAACACTCATTATGTGGATTTTATTTAAAACATAGAAAACTATTATTGATTCTCTTTTTATCCGATTAGTCGATTAATCGAAATAATAATCGGCCGATTAATCGATTATGAAAATAATCGTTAGTTGCAGCCCTACTGAGGAATATAGGAAGCTGTGCATTTATACTTTCTAAGTACCATAATATACAAGTCAAGCCTGTATTTCAGGGTTTATTATTTGTGAGAGGGTTTCTAGATACAAAACTAAAGGAACCTGTCAGCTCTATAGTCAAATGCATTTTTGTGAAAAGTGGATTCCAAAAGGGGATGTGAAATCAGGATTAGCTCAAGAAAACAAGAGCAACACAGGAGAGGGACAAGCAAAGAATAAGGAGCCTTTAGAACATTATAAGAATTTTACATTAATATAACAGCAATGGTACAAACACACCACTGTAAACTTGTGGAATGTTACTAACCCTTATTGACATTAAAATAGTAGCAGGCATACCAGGACTATCTGAGTTATTAAACCTACAATTACCCCCAAAAGTAACATATAACCTAATACCTCAGATGTATTCTGGATGGGCCAACTGAACATGCACAGAGCACAGTACAGGTGCAACACAGTAGATAACCAGCAAGGTGAGGACTTGACCAAATCCTTCCTGTACAGTGGAGTTGTTTGCAAGGGTCAGGATGTTGTTGGAACATTATAGTAAAATGCATTCTGAACTTACAGGGTCAAATACTTCTGCTGGAAATAGAACTTAAACTGACCAAAGCTAGGAGGGGAAATATTGTCAGGGACGATGTCATTCTGCAAAGCTTCTGGTATGCGTTGCTACGTACACTCTTATAGTCAGAGGCAACAAACCCCAGGCACAATTTGTGTGATTGTTTTAGCTTAATAGCCTTTTGGTAACTTGATAAAATGATGTTCCTGTGTTAATGTAAAGATTCTCATAGGTACAGATCTCTACTACATCTTCTACAGTATACTCTCTGTTTAAAGAAGAATACTGACAGTGTAATATAAAATACCAGAAACTTTTCCTTGTTTCAGGCACTGTATTTATGATGAAGAAAAAGGACAAAAAAACAAGCCACACACCCACAGCTGCAAAATAAGTGTAATAATGGCTATATAAAAAAAAGAAAAGGCAGATGATCACACCCTCCAGCACTGGTTTGTCTCATGACTTGTATGTAACTATACAGTTTATTACATTTAAGCAAATATTTTTGGTCAAAATCTTCACAATTCGTCTGGTATATCTACTCAGTTTATATGTTTAACCACTTCAACAGGAAATCCCTCATTTGTCTCAATTTTTTAAACTGGTTAACCCTTTCCCGCCGCTAGAACGTTCCATGCCGTCCTAACTACACTGGGCTTTAGCGCAGTTAGGACAGCATGGAACGTCCAAGCCGTTTGGCTGACCTAAAATCACAGCGGCTTGTTAAATGGGATTGTGGGCTGGACGGCATGCCAAGGGTCATAGGCACTCCCCCCTGACCCGATCCAATCATTGAAATCACGTGTAGACAAATTAGTTCCTTCAGGAAAAGGTTAATTTGTGTATATGAAGTGACTGGTTTTGTGCTTTTAAACCACAACCTACTGAAATGCGTTGAGCTTGTAGGGAATATCAGAACTCATGTTATCACTATGTGTACATACACTTGCTTCCTTATCTTATATTTATCTTGAAAACCAAAGCTCAATACTTGTAGAGGAGAATGGAAAATTAATGTTTAACTACCTGCTCCCCACTGGGAGTGTAATTTCTTCTGCTGACTGTGTTTACATAGGCTTGTCAATAGCCTGGACGTAAGACCAGAAACGTTCAGTATAGGTGGGGATACCACAGGCTTAATCAGCTATTTCAAATGCCAAAATAAGGGTAAAGGAGCTACTTGTAAATCATTCAATACACAGGTAAAATGGATAATTGTGAACAATTTAAAAGGGAGAAAGGTTTTGGGCAAATTGCCCCTTTAATCATGGTCATAGTGTTAATATAAAGTGAATAATTTTGCTGTTATCAGTTAGAGCCAATAGGGGAACATTATGTAGCAGGGTTAGCCTTGAGAAGTCAGGTTACATTTTCAGCTCTGAGAATAACAAAATCCTCACTTTCCAGAGCTAAGTTACATGAAAAGAGGTCAAATTAAGAAAGTATACTGTAATGTTCTTTTATGACGCATAAATACACATTTCCTATTAAAATTTTAAAGGTCTTTACTACCATTTTAAATAAAGAGATTGATAGGGATCCTCTAGAAATAGACAATAGGCTGAGCTAGGGTATTAAATACAACAAAACAAATAATCAATCTTTAGAACAACAGGGTCATCCTTTGCCACCTTCATTATTTAAACAAATCACTGGTTCATAACACCTAGTCATCTAAAAAACAAAATGTATGCTTACCAGGTACGTTTATTTCTTTCTTGACACGGTAAGTCCACGGAATCACCAATTACTGTTGGGAATATTACTCCTGGCCAGCAGGAGGCAGCAAAGGGCACCACAGCAAAGCTGTTAAATATCACTTCCCTTCCCACAACCCCTAGTCATTTAACCAAAGGAAAGCAAATAACACAAGGTGCTGAGGTGCCTGAGGCTTATATAAAAAAAACAGGGAGGGCCGTGGACTCATGTCAAGAAAGAAGGAAATTTATCAGGTAAGCATAATTTTTCTTTCTTTCTTAAGACACGGTGAGTCCACAGAATCATCAATTACTGTTGGGAATCAATACCCAAGCTAGAGGACACAGGTAAGGGAGGGACAAGACAGGTAACCTAAACAGAAGGCACCACTGCTTGAAGAACCCTTCTCCCGCAAGGACCTCAGTCGAGGCAAAAGTAATCTAATTTGTAAAATTTTTATAGGGAATGCAGAGAAAACCACCCAAGAAGAGACAGTCCTAGTGGAATGAGCTATAATCCTCTCTGGAGACTGCTGCTCATCAGTCTCATAAGCAAAACCAATTATACTTCTCTACCAGAGGGAAAGAGAAGTAACAGAAGCCCTCACGCTTCCCAGTGAAACAAACAAATAGGACAGCTCAGTCGTCTGTAAATAAAATTGTAAAGCACACACAACCACCAAGTTGTGTAACAAACGCTCTTCAGAAAAGAAGAACTACGACAAAGATACGTAACAAGTTCCTGATTTAAATCTAGGTTAGAAAAGAATCTAACAGCACAAAGGACCGCCTCATCAGCATGAAAGATAAGGCGAATCACACTGTGAAGCTGAGAGTTCCCACACTCTCCAGACAGAAGCGATAGCAAAAATAAACAAATCCTTCCAAGATAACTAAATATCTATGGAATGCAAACGCTAAAACATAGCTTGGTGCAAAACTAAGAACAAAAGTTAAGGCTCCCAGAAGGAGCAACAGACTTAAACACAGGCCTGATTCTGACCAAGGCCTGACAAAAAATTTTGCACATCTGGCACGTACACCAGCCGCTTAAGCAGCCCGAAAGATAATGCAGAAATCTGACCCTTCAGAGAATTGACTGACAAAACTCCAGACCTTCCAGCAGAAAGGACAAAATACTATCTAAATCTAATCAGGTCCAAGCATACCGCACCTGGTGTTCCCAGGCGGTCACCCATCCAGGTACTGATCAGGCCTGACCCTGCATAACTTCCGAGATCAGACGGAATCTGGCGCATTCAGGGTATTGTGGCGGTAGACCCAAATAAATCACCCTTGTGGATGGAACAAGGGAACTCTTCTCCAGATTCATCTTCCATCCCTGGAAAAGAAGACTGGACAAGATCCCTTAAGAGAGAGTTTGCTGCAAGTATGATACCTGAACCATATATTGTCCAGAAAAACACCCTTGCAATATCCCAAGACCTAGAGGTCTGTCTAGGATGACGACAACTCAGAAAGCTTGAGAAGATCTCGATCAAGGGAACAATAAATCTCTAAAGTCTATGTTCGTTATGAACAGGCCCTCTTGAATCAAAGGAGAAAGGATACTACTTTGAAGGTCAGATCTGAAATTCCTAGATCCTGTTCCCAAACTGGGACTGGAACTATCACTCCCAGAGACGAAGACCCTAAACCCAGTTCAAGGAAGCCTCTCATCCTACTTGGATTGCAGATACTCTAGACGGAAACATCTGCCCCTGGGAGGAAATCTTAGATTGCACTCAAAAAGGCATGACTGACCCGGCAGAAAACAGAAAAATAAACTTTCCTTTAGTCTCACTTTGACGAGTGGTAGAAAAAAACAACACTTTTTCACAATTAAAGTCAGAGGATACTTCTGCTAGACCAAGCCATTAAAAGGAGACGCCAGAAGTGTGGATCTGGAGGAAACATAAAAATAATGAATCTGCAACTGCAGAACTATAAAGCCTAGGCTGTACCACTAAACCCCAGGTAGGTTTCTCAGCTGACCATAGATATCAGCCTCAATACCCGGCGGCTAGTACAGCAAGTCTGAGACAAGACACTGCTCTAAATGCGCAAATAAACCTCCAGCTTCTTATCCATGGATCCATAAATGAGCAACTACCCTCCATAGGGATCAAACTCCTCTGAACCGTAGTAGAAAAGCTCCCCTTCTACCTAGGGCACCGAGAATCTTAATGGAGTCAGAAACAGGAAAATTCTTTAAAGGACAGGAGACAGGGAGAAAGGCATCCCTAGCTTCTCCTACACCTGAGAAAATTTCCATAGCACATCTGTAAACATTTCCTCAAAGGGATGAACATCTATGAAATGATCAAGTTTACAAAACTTCCAAGGGTTGACAATGACAGGGATATTGATGTCGTCCAAGTAGCTAAAATCTCCTATAAACAGTACATGAGGTAGGCAAGTATACATCTGAAGGATATGACTTCAGCATCAAATGAAGGAATTATACTATCCAAATCTGAAATTTCACTCTCAGAAACTACCGGCGAATCTTTCTCACCAGACTTAGGATAGAGGATGACCTGCATAACAGAAAATGGATCGGAAACCTCACATCTGAACTTTAAATGTCCTCTTGCATTTTCCCTGAAGGTAAGGGAAAGACCATAAAAAAAGTCGAAGATACTGCAGAGAATACCAGAACTGCAAAATCTGAAGGCAAATACACTCCTCCAGGAGATAGAGAGGAACCAAAGGGCACTGCATGTGATAGCAGTGAGGCTTGGGACATATAAGGAGAAAGCTGTGGCATTGCATGAAAAGCATCATCCTGGGAGACATAAGGCTCAGATTTATCTCCTCTTGCGTTTGTACCAGTATTAGCTTTTGCTAAGCAAGCGCACGGGGGGGAAAAAAAAAAAAAAAAAAAAAAAAAAGACCTCTTAATATGTCTAAAGTTATCTTAAGTGGCAAAAGGCTCCAAAGAATATTGTAATTTAAAATAATATATTCTGAATATGAGGGACAGAGATTTATAAAAAAAACAAAACAATATAATCCTCAAATCAATAACATATTGTTGGCTGCTCCAACTAGAACATAAGCCCCACACCCAATAGAGATTAACCCCTAAGTCTACTAGTCACTTGCATTAGCGCTTGCCCGTATAAGTTGCAGAAATTTCTTAACTTAGCACAGAAATGGCGCACCTAAAAGGCTGCATACAGTAGACAATTTTATGTGGATTCTGTAGTCACTGAAAACACTTACAGGGCAAGCCCAACAGAATTGCGCAGCGATAACTAATTTACTCTGAAAAAAAGCGCGCTTTGTAACACAAGTTCCAAACATCATTTTGAAAGTATCAAGGATATGATTAACCCCTAAAGTGCCAAATCCAAGCAGAAAGAAACTGCCAAAGTGCCTGCATCCTGCCTACAATAACATTCTAAAGAATAAATATATGTCCCAAATAATATGCAGTGAAAGACACACAAGTGCAAGTCCTCAATCTTAGAAGACAAAAGCACTTACCTGCATCTGGCCGTCCGGCAGGAGGACAGCTTACTAGGTACGAGAGGATGCTGCTCCTCACAGAGGCCTGTAGAAAAGGAAAGACAGAGTAAACTTACTCAGGCTTTCTATACCAGGGCAGCAACATGTTAGGAAAAACGCAGTAAGCCCCACCTTACAAGCTCCTAACTGCTTTAAAGCCACCACTGCCCTACTGAAGAGACTAACGTGGAGTATGGCTAGACCATATCTTGAGAGGAAAGATCAGAGCAAACCTACTCTGCTTTCAAAATAATAAAATCTTGATTGAAGTGAAAGAAATCCAATCTTCTTCAGACACCAAAAACTTCACCTCTTCCTTGTACTGAAGGCAAAGAATGACTGGAAGGGAAGTGATACTTAACAGCTTAGCTGTGGTGCTCTTTGCCTCCTCCTGCTGGCCAGGAGTGATATTCCCAACAGTAATTGATGATTCCTTGGACTCACTGTGTCTTAAGAAAGAAATATATCTACTCAAATGTAACAAGAGTATGGTGGAAAGGATATTGAGAGAGGGTCCCTCCATTAAATCTGGTGGAGCAACCCAAATGTAACAGAATTCTAGAAGCAGATAACACCAGATTATCGGAGGGGTGCCATTACAGCTGTCTTGTAGTTTAATATCCCACTGTTTTCAGCACAAAGAGCGTGATATCTAAAAAAATAAACTGAAAATTTCCACAACACCTACGCAATTAGAAGTCAATTAAAGGGAGTGTCTACAATTTTTTTTTTATTGTTTTAAAAAGATAGATAATCCCTTTATTACCCATTCTCCAGTTTTGCATAACCAACACAGTTATATTAATATACTTTTTACCTCTGTGATTACCTTGTATCTAAGCACCTTCTGACAGCCCCCTGACCACAGGACTTTTTATTATCTATTGACTTGTATTTAGTACTGCGTTGTGCTAACTCTTAAATAACCCCTGGGGCGTGAACACAATGTTATCTATAAGGCTCACACAAACTAGCACTCTTCTGTTGTGAAAAGCAAATAAAACAAGAATGTTATAAGAGGTTGTCTGTAGAAACAGGCAGAAACTTTTAAATGTTATAAAATATATTATATCAATGTTGGTTGTGCAAAGCTGGGGAATGGGTAGTAAAGGCGTTATCTATCTTTATATACAATAACGATTTTAGTGTAGAAGGTCCCTTTAAACACTTACATAACAATAACACTCATTTGATTAAGGCACATTTATTTATATGGAAAATCAATGGGATACTTACCTCCAAACAATGAAATACTTTATTAGAAATCTATAATATGGAGAATGAAAGGTATACCCTTCTATTAGAAAGGCAAGGATTTAGCTCTATACAGATTATCCACCATCTTCTCTTTCTTCATCATTATCAATATCTTACTTTCTTTTCAATGTGTTGTTACAATTGAAAAGAATAACAATGTAGAATCTGATATTAATGTAAGGTATTATATACAGAGGTGGGCAAGACGGTGATCGAGGTCTACCAGTGGGCCGCAAGTAAATTTTGAGGTGACCGCCTGTAAGATTTCAAAAGTCTGCATAATAAGAGAAAGATTTCTCACACATCTACGGCGGTGAGGCTCTTCACTCAGAATCTAGAATTCTAGATAGAATCTAGATTCTGAGTGAAGAGCCTCGCCACCGTAGATTTGTGAGTAAATCGGCTATGACTGAGTCTATGACGGCGGTATGGGCACTGTACTTCAGCATATGCGCTGCGGCTGTAGCTGAGCTCGCTGCCCCAGCTTTGGTTACAGGACCTGCCCCCTAATCAACCTGACATGGCATTGAGCCAATAAAATTACTTTGTAGAATGAGTTTTGAGCTGTCTTGATTGTGAGACTACTTATCATACGCAGGCGCAGTACACAGATAAGGTTGCTTGACGGTCCCAGCGTGACGTAAAGAGAGCTCTCGCAGTAAGTAAAGACAGAGTGCGGCTGTATTTGCTGAAGAGCACGGCTGATTTTTTAAAGCTGTATTTGTGTCAAAAAACATAATTTATGTAAGAACTTACCTGATAAATTCATTTCTTTCATATTAGCAAGAGTCCATGAGCTAGTGACGTATGGGATATACATTCCTACCAGGAGGGGCAAAGTTTCCCAAACCTTAAAATGCCTATAAATACACCCCTCACCACACCCACAATTCAGTTTAACGAATAGCCAAGAAGTGGGGTGATAAGAAAAAAGTGCGAAAGCATATAAAATAAGGAATTGGAATAATTGTGCTTTATACAAAATCATAACCACCACAAAAAAAGGGCGGGCCTCATGGACTCTTGCTAATATGAAAGAAATGAATTTATCAGGTAAGTTCTTACATAAATTATGTTTTCTTTCATGTAATTAGCAAGAGTCCATGAGCTAGTGACGTATGGGATAATGACTACCCAAGAAGTGGATCTTTCCACACAAGAGTCACTAGAGAGGGAGGGATTTTTTTTTTTTTTTTTTTTTTTTTTTTTTTTTTTTTTTTTTTTTTTTTTTTTTTTTTTTTTTTTTTTTTTTTTTTTTTTTTTTTTTTTTTTTTTTTTTTTTTTTTTTTTTTTTTTTTTTTTTTTTTTTTTTTTTTTTTTTTTTTTTTTTTTTTTTTTTTTTTTTTTTTTTTTTTTTTTTTTTTTTTTTTTTTTTTTTTTTTTTTTTTTTTTTTTTTTTTTTTTTTTTTTTTTTTTTTTTTTTTTTTTTTTTTTTTTTTTTTTTTTTTTTTTTTTTTTTTTTTTTTTTTTTTTTTTTTTTTTTTTTTTTTTTTTTTTTTTTTTTTTTTTTTTTTTTTTTTTTTTTTTTTTTTTTTTTTTTTTTTTTTTTTTTTTTTTTTTTTTTTTTTTTTTTTTTTTTTTTTTTTTTTTTTTATTTTTTTTTTTTTTTTTTTTTTTTTTTTTTTTTTTTTTTTTTTTTTTTTTTTTTTTTTTTTTTTTTTTTTTTTTTTTTTTTTTTTTTAAAATAAAGACAGCCAATTCCTGCTGAAAATAATCCACACCCAAAATAAAGTTTAATGAAAAACATAAGCAGAAGATTCAAACTGAAACCGCTGCCTGAAGTACTTTTCTACCAAAAACTGCTTCAGAAGAAGAAAATACATCAAAATGGTAGAATTTAGTAAAAGTATGCAAAGAGGACCAAGTCGCTGCTTTTCAGATCTGGTCAACCGAAGCTTCATTCCTAAACGCCCAGGAAGTAGAAACTGACCTAGTAGAATGAGCTGTAATTCTCTGAGGCGGAGTTTTACCCGACTCAACATAGGCAAGATGAATTAAAGATTTCAACCAAGATGCCAAAGAAATGGCAGAAGCTTTCTGGCCTTTTCTAGAACTGGAAAAAATAACAAATAGACTAGAAGTCTTACGAAAAGATTTCGTAGCTTCAACATAATATTTCAAAGCTCTAACAACATCCAAAGAATGCAACGATTTCTCCTTAGAATTCTTAGGATTAGGACATAATGAAGGAACCACAATTTCTCTACTAATGTTGTTGGAATTCACAACTTTAGGTAAAAATTCAAAAGAAGTTCGCAACACCGCCTTATCCTGATGAAAAATCAGAAAAGGAGACTCACAAGAAAGAGCAGATAATTCAGAAACTCTTCTGGCAGAAGAGATGGCCAAAAGGAACAAAAAACTTTCCAAGAAAGTAATTTAATATCCAATGAATGCATAGGTTCAAATGGAGGAGCTTGAAGAGCCCCCAGAACCAAATTCAAACTCCAAGGAGGAGAAATTGACTTAATGACAGGCTTTATACGAACCAAAGCTTGTACAAAACAATGAATATCAGGAAGAATAGCAATCTTTCTGTGAAAAAGAACAGAAAGAGCAGAGATTTGACCTTTCAAGGAACTTGCGGACAAACCCTTATCTAAACCATCCTGAAGAATACTGTAATATTCTCGGTATTCTAAAAGAATGCCAAGAAAAATGATGAGAAAGACACCAAGAAATATAAGTCTTCCAGACTCTATAATATATTTCTCTGGATACAGATGTACGAGCCTGTAACATAGTATTAATCACAGAGTCAGAGAAACCTCTTTGACCAAGAATCAAGCGTTCAATCGCCATACCTTTAAATTTAAGGATTTCAGATCCTGATGGAAAAAAAGGACCTTGAGACAAAAGGTCTGGTCTTAACGGAAGAGTCCACGGTTGGCAAGAGGCCATCCGGACAAGATCCGCATACCAAAACCTGTAAGGCCATGCCGGAGCTACCAGCAGAACAAAAGAAATAGCATCAGGGAGATAAAACACTTCTGGAATAACTACAGGAGATTTAAAAACCTTATTTAAACGTTTACATTTAGTATCAAGAGGACCAGAATCCTCTATTTCTAATGCAAATAACACTTCTTTAAGTAAAGAACGAATAAATTCCATCTTGAACAAATACAAAGATTTATCAGCATCAACCTCTGAGACAGAAACCTCAGAACCAGAAGAACCATTATCAGTATCAGAATGATGATGTTCATTTAAAAATTCATCTGAAAAAAAGAGAAGTTTTAAAAGACTTTTATGTATACTAGAAGGAAAAATAACAGACATAGCCTTCTTAATGGATTTAAAAAATAAAATCTCTTATGTTATCAGGAACACTCTGAAAATTAGATGTTGACGGAACAGCAACAGGTAATGTAACAGTACTAAAGGAAATTTTATCTGCATTAATAAGTTTGACATGACATGCAATACAAATAACAGCTGGAGAAACAGATACCAAAAGTTTATAGCAGATACACTTAGCTTGGTAGCTCCAGCATTGTGCAGTGATTTTCCTGAAGTATCTTCTGACTCAGTTGCAACGTGGAACATCTTGCAATATGTAAAAGAAAAAAACAACATATAAAGCAAAATTGATCAAATTCCTTAAATGACAGTTTCAGGAATGGGAAAAAATGCCAAAGAACAAGCTTCTAGCAACCAGAAGCAATAAAAAATGAGACTTAAATAATGTGACGCCCATATTTTTTCGCGCCAAATAAGACGCCCACATTATTTGGCGCCTAAATGCTTTTTGGCGCCAAAAATGACGCCACATCCGGAACGCCGACATTTTTGGCGCAAAATAACGTCAAAGAATGACGCAACTTCCGGCGACACGTATGACGCCGGAAACGGAAATAGAATTTTTGCGCCAAAAAAGTCCGCGCCAAGAATGACGCAATAAAATGAAGCATTTTCAGCCCCCGCGAGCCTAACAGCCCACAGGGAAAAAGTCAAATTTTAAGGTAAAAAATGTTAAATTAAAATGCATTATCCCAAATATGAAACTGACTGTCTGAAAAATAAGGAAAGTTGAACATTCTGAGTCAAGGCAAATAAATGTTTGAATACATATATTTAGAACTTTATAAACAAAGTGCCCAACCATAGCTAGGAGTGTCACAGAAAATAAGACTTACTTACCCCAGGACACTCATCTACATATAGCAGATAGCCAAACCAGTACTGAAACGAGAATCAGCAGAGGTAACCGATAACAGAGAACCTATGAAATAGACCCCTTAGAAGGAGATCACTGCATTCAAATAGGCAATACTCTCCTCACATCCCTCTGACATTCACTGCACGCTGAGAGGAAAACCGGGCTCCAACTTGCTGCGGAGCGCATATCAACGTAGAATCTAGCACAAACTTACTTCACCACCTCCATCGGAGGCAAAGTTTGTAAAACTGAATTGTGGGTGTGGTGAGGGGTGTATTTATAGGCATTTTAAGGTTTGGGAAACTTTGCCCCTCCTGGTAGGAATGTATATCCCATACGTCACTAGCTCATGGACTCTTGCTAATTACATGAAAGAAATTAAATTTTCAACCAGCAGATCCTATTTGTGGCAAAAATAAAATTTTCAGCCTGCAGGTCCTATTAGTAGCAAAAATACAATTTGCAGCCAGCAGGTCCTATTTGTGGCAAAAAAATAATTTATGCTTACCTGATAAATTTCTTTCTTTACGGATATGGAGAGTCCACAACGTCATTCAATTACTAGTGGGAATATCACTCCTGGCCAGCAGGAGGCGGCAAAGAGCACCACAGCAAAGCTGTTAAATGTCACTCCCCTTCCCATAATCCCCAGTCATTCGACCGAAGGGAAATGGAAAAAGAACAACACAAAGGTGTAGAGGTGCCTGAGGTTTAGTAAAAAATAACTGTCTTAATAAAGGGTGGGATCATGGACTCTCCATTTCCGGAAAGCCGGAAAGAAAGAAATTGATCAGATAAGCATAAATTTTGTTTTTTTTCCTAAGATATGGAAAGTCCACAACGTCATTCAATTACTAGTGGGAACCAATACCCAAGCTAGAGGACACTGAATGAATAGGGAGGGAGAACAAGACAGATGGACCTAAACAGAAGGCACCACCACTTAAAAAATCTTTTTCCCAAAAGAAGCCTAAACCGAGGCAAAAGTATTAAATATGTAAAATTTGGAAAAAGTATTTAGAGAGGACCAAGATGCAGCCTGATCCACAGAAGCTTCATTTTTGAAAGCCCAAGAGGAAGAAACAGTCCTAGGGGAATGAGCTGTAATTTTCTCAGGAGTCTCAAAACGAATCATACTTCTCAACCGGAGGGAAAGAGAAGTAGCAGAAACCTTCTGAACTTACACTTTTCTGAAAAACAGGGCAGAACACTGGCGAAAATCCTAAGTCGCCTGTAGATAGAATTTTAGCGCATGCACAACATCCAAGTTGTGCAACAGACTTTTCTTATGAGAAGAAGGATTAGGACAGAGAGAAGGAACAACCATTTCCTGACTGATATTTCTATCCAAAACCACTTTAGGGAGAAACCCTAATTTAGAACGAAGAACCGCCTTATCCACATGAAAGATGAGATAAGGCAAACAGCAACAAGAAACAAAACCTTCCAAGAAAACAACTTAATATTTATGGAATGCATTGGCTCAAACAGAGCCTGCTGCAAAACTTTAAAAACAAGGTTAAAACTCCAAAGAGGAGCAACAGGTTTAAACAAAGGCCCGATTCTGACCAGGGTCTGACAAAAAGATTGCACATCCGCCAGATACTTGAGCAACAAAATAGAAAATACAGAAATCTGACCTTTCAGAGAACTGACTGACAATCTATTCTCCAGACCTTCCTGGAGGAAAGACATAATACTAGGAATCCTGACCCTGCTCCAAGAGTAGCCGTTTGATTCACACCAAGAAAAGTATTTACACCATACCTTATGGTAAACTTTTCGAGAAACAGGCTTTCGAGCCTGGACCATGTTCTTAATGACAGACTTCAGAAAATCCACGCTTAGACAGAACTAAGCGTTCAATCTCCAAGCAGTCAGCTTCAGAGAAACAAGATTTGGATGGAAAAATGGACCCGGAGTTAAAAGGTCCTTCCTCAGAGGCAACCTTCAAGGTGGCAGAGATGACATTTTCACTAGGTCTGCATACTAGATTCCCACAAGGCCATGCAGGAGCAATTAGAATTACCAACGCTTTCTCCTGATACAAGCAATGACTCGTGGAAGAAGCGCAAACGGAGGAAACAGGAATGCTAGACCAAAAAAAAACCAAGGAACCACCAGAGCATCTAACATGGCAGCCTGCGGATCTCTAGACCAGTGTTTTTCAACCAGTGTGCCGTGAGAGATCCTCAACTTTGCTTGTTTTACTCCCAGTGCAGGGGTAGTTTGTAGGAGGCATGGCATAACAGTACGTACATACATACAGTATGTGTGTGTTTGTGTGTATATATATATATATATATATATATATATATATATATATATATATATATATATATATATATATATATATATATATAAAGTCATAGATAGGATTGCACAATCATACTTAAATAATGCCACGGTGCACTGCTAATACCATAACAATACTCTCCAAAAAGCAGGCAGCTCACTGGTCTTTGCAGTAAAACTAGAATTTATTACATCAGTTTAAAAAACAAACGTTTCGGCACTGCATTGTGCCTTTGTCAATGTTATAAAACAAAAAGTACAAGGACAGAGTGCACCCAAGCACCCCGGATCAGTAGTACTTGAGTGCACTCTGTCCTTGTACTTTTTGTGCACTTGGGTGCACTCTGTCCTTGTACTTTTTGTTGTATAACATTGACAAAGGCACAATGCAGTGCCGAAACGTTTGTTTTTTAAACTGATGTAATAAATTCTAGTTTTACTGCAAAGACCAGTGAGCTGCCTGCTTTTTGGAGAGTATATATATATATATATATATATATATATATATATATATATATATATATATATATATATATATATATATATATATATATATATATATACACACACACACACATTTATATATTATATATATATATATAGGCTACAATGTGTGATTTTTTTTACATTTTGGGATGGTGGTGTGCCACAGGATTTTTTAATGTAAAAAAGTGTGCCACGGCAAAAAAAAAAAAAAAAGGGTAAAAATCGCTGCTCTAGACTATGAACCGTACCTTGGAAGTTTGGCGTTCTGTCGAGATGCCATCAGATCCAACTCTGGCACCCCCCATTTGAGGGTTAACCTGGAGAACACCTCTGGATGAAGAGTCCACTCCTGTCTGCTCAGGAAATCCGGTTCCCAGTTGCCTACTCCTGGAATGTGGATGGCAGATAAACAACAATTGTGAGCTTCCGCCCACTGAATAATCCGAATCACCTCCCTCATGGTTGATGTAAACCACAGAGGTGATGTAGACCGACTGAAAACTGATAAACCGTGCAAAGGACAATTGAGGCCAAGCCATCAAAGCATTGTAAATCGCTCTCAACTCCAAGATGTTTATGGAGAGAACAGACTCCCCCCGAGTCCATAGTCCCTGCGCCTCTAACGAGTCCCAGACTGCTCCCCAGCCTAGCAGGTTGGCGTCCATGGTTACTATCACCCAGGAAGGTCTCCTGAAGCATGTGCCCTGAGACATATGCTCCTAAGAAAGCCACCACAGAAGAGGGTCTCTTGTCGACTGGACTAGATCTATCCTCTGAGACAGATCAAAATGATCTCCGTTCCATTGTCTGAACATGCATAACTGCAGAGCTCTCAAATGGAATCAAGAAAAGGAAATTATGTCCATGGAAGCAACCATCAGACAAATTACCTCCATACATTGAGCCACTGATGGTCGAACAGTAGACTGTAGAGAGAGGCAAGAGGATAGAATTTTGGATTTTCTGACGTCTGACAGAAAACTTTTTTACAGCTAGGAAATCTATTATAGTCCATAAGAAAACTACCCTTGTAGCTGGAACAAGGGAGCGCTTTTCCAGATTCACTTTCCAAACAACGAAAAGTAGAAAAGACAACAAGATTTCTGTATTGGAGTTTGCTTGAAAAAAAGATGGCGCCTGAACCAATATGTCGTCCACATAGGATGCCACTGCAATACCTTGAGACCTGATCACTGCCAAGGGAGCCTCCAGAACCTAAGAGAAAATTCTGGGAGCTGTGGCAAGGCCAAACGGAAGAGCCACAAACAAAGTGTCTGTCTAGAAAGACGAATCTCAGAAACCTATGGTTGTCATGAACTGACCCTCTTGGACCAAAGGAGGAATGAAAACGAATGGTTTCCATTTTGAAGGACGGTACTCTGAGAAACTTGTTGAGACACTTTTAATCTATAATGGGTCGAAAAGTTCCCTCTTTTTTGGGAACCATGAACAGATTCTTATAGAATCGTAGTCCTTGTTCCCTACTGGAACTAGAACAATCACTCCTAGGGAAGAAAAGTCCTGAACGCAGTTCAAGAATGCCTCTCTTTTAACTTGGACTGCAGATAATCTAGAGAGGCGAAAACTACCCCTGGGAGGTAAGATATTCTATTTTGCAACCCTGAGTTACTATGTCCATAGCCCAAGGATCTGGGACATCTCGTATCCATGCTTGACAAAACAGATTAAGTCTGCCCCCCACTTGATCCAATCCCAGACCGGAGGCAGACCCTTCATGCTGACAGACTCAGCTGCAGGTTTCTTAGACTGCTTCCCCTTGCTCCAAGACTGATTGGATTTCCAAGAAGACTTGGATTGTTCCTGCTTGGAAGAATTTCCTTTGAAAATACTCTGACGTCCTTTAGGTCCGTTCTTACCTTGTGGTAGAAAAAACCCTTTTCCACCTGTAATGTCAGGATTTATTTCTGCCAGACCATGTCCAAACAAGGTTTTACCCTTGTAAGGAAGTGCCAGAAGCTTGGACTTAGAGGTAACATCAGCTGACCAAGAGTTTAGCCACAAAGCCCTACGGGCTAGGACAGTGAAGCCAGACCTCTTGGTTCCCAGTCTAATAACTTGCATGTTAGCAACAGAAATAAAGGAATTGGCCAAAGTGAGAGCATAAATTCTATCTTGAATCTATCTTGAGTCTCTACTAAAATAGATTCAGACAAGGCGTTGCACCAATAAGATGCCGCACCTGCTACTGTGGCAATATAAACTGCAGGTTGTCATTTAAGACCTTGATGAACATATTTTTCAAATAAGCTTACAGCTTTTTGTCCATAGAATCCTTAAAGGAGCAGCTATCCTCTATAGGATCATAGTTCTCTTAGCCAGAGTAGAAATTGTCACTTCTACTTTACACACTCTTTAATGGAGCTAGCAACAGGAAACATCTTTTTAAAGACAGGAGACAAGAAAAAAGGTATCCCTGGCTTCTCCCATTCCTGTGAAATAATCTCTGTCACACGGTCTGGAACAGGAAAAACATCCACAGAGGAAGGAACATCATAGTATTTACTAATTTTACTAGACTTTTTAGGGTTGACAATGACAGGAATGTCGAAATTGTCCAAAGTAGCCAAAACCTAACAATACACGAAGATGTTCAAGTTTAAATCTGAAGTTTACTTCATCAAAATCAGATAAAGGAATTATACTGTCCGAATCTGAGATTTCACTATCAGAGGCTACCGACATATCCTCCTCATCAGACTTATGATAGAGGGCAACTTGTGTAGCAGTCGGAGGAACAGAAACCTTACTATCTGAATCTCTAATTTCCTCTTGCGTTTTCCCTTTAGCATAGGAAAAGCAAATAATGCTGCAGAAGATACCCGAGCAGCAATTTCTGCAGGCAAATAAACTCCTCCAGGAGGCTGAGAGGAACCGCAGGGCACCGCATGTGACACCATTGAGGCTTGGGACGTTAGAGGAGAAAGCGGTGGCAATGCCTAAACAGCATCATCCTTAGAGACATTGGGCTCAGAGGGCAACAATCTATCTTTAAATTCAAGGGTTCTAGCTAAATATGCAGCACAGAATTGCATTACGCAAAACAATTTGTGAATCATAACAAGCATATAACAAAAGACACAGAGACTAAATCTATGTCCATAATAATAGGAAACCCTCCTAGTCCCAAAATAAAATTGAGAAAAAAACAAATTTAAACATTTTATTTATCAAATAACTGTCACTTTAAGAAAAACAGAATTCAGAGCGTGTAACGCTACATCTAAATGCTAAGCATGCTGACAAAAATTAACCAGGACCTCTGCACCTCAGCCTGACTGAGGTGTCTTACCTGACCGCAAATAAAAACTTTACGGTTTTCAAAGTGTCAGAACTCTCCTGCTAATCCGTACTTAGTAAAAAAAAAAATGAACACAGAAGATGTCGGATAGTGACGCCGCCGCTCCGCTTACACTGAATGTGGAAGAGCGGAAGTCTCATGACCATCCGACTTAAAACTGCACAATTAAAGCGTGCGTTTCCTTCAAACGGTCTAAACAATATAACTTCAAGGCTTTGGCTGCTTTCACCAATAAATGCAGCCTGACTGAAAACACTGTGAATCAACAATGTAGAAGCAAACAATATCATAAGTACATGAGCCACAAAAATAAAGGGTATACTTTAATTTACAAATAAAAGCATCAACCCTTAGTCTCCCCTGCCACATATACAGTGCCTGCAGCCCTGCCTTAAGGAATATCCTATATGAAGGACAAAACTTGTCCCACATTTAAAATTGCAGCTCAATCTCTTAAGTGCAAAGTCCCCAAACCTAGAAGACAAAATGCACTTACCTGCAATCTAGCTGTCCGACAGAGAGAAAGCTTACAAGGTGTGAAAGGACACATACTCCTTACAGAGACCTGTAGAAAAATGAAAGAACAGAGTAGCCAACTCTGGCTTTCTATAACAAGGGCAGCAATATGTTAGGAAACAAAGTAAGGACCACCCCACAAATTCCTAACTTCTTAAAAGCAACCACTACTCTACTGAAGAGACTAACGTGGACTCAGCTAAACCCAAATCCTTGCTTGCAGGGAAAAGTACCCAAAAAAGGAATTCATTTCTTCAGACACCAAACTTCACCTCCATTGACAGAGGCAAAGAGAATGACTGGGAATTATGGGAAGGGTAGTGACATTTAACAGCTTTGCTGTGTTGCTCTTTGCCGCCTCCTGCTGGCCAGGAGTGATATTCCCACTAGTAATTGAATGACGTTGTGCAATCTCCATAACTTAGGGAAAAAAACAAAATTTATGCTTACCTGATACATTTATTTATTTCCAGATATGATGGAGTCCACAATGTCATCATTTACTAGTGGGAATATCACTCCTGGCCAGCAGGAGGCGGCAAAGAGCACCACAGCAAAGCTGTTAAGTATCACTCCCCTACCCATAATCCCCAGTCATTCGACCAAAAGGAAAATGGAATAAAAGGAATAACACAAAGGTGTAAAAAGTGCCTGAGGTTTAGTCAAAAACAACCGTCTTAAAATAAGGGTGGGGTCGTGGACTCTCCATATCCGGAAATAAATTTATCAGGTAAGCATACATTTTGTTTTCTTTCCTAAGATATGGAGAGTCCACAACGTCATAAATTACTACCCAAGCTAGAGGACACAGATGACTAGGGAGGGAAAACAAGACAGACAGACCTAAACAGAAGGCATCACCGCTTGAAGAACCTTTCTCCCAAAAGAGGCCTTAGCCGAGGCAAAAGAATCAAATTAGAAAATTTAGAAAAAGGATGCAGAGAAAACCAAGGTGCAGTCTTGCAAATCTGTTTCACAGAAGTCTCATTTTGAAAACCCAAAGAGAGGAGACAGCCCACATGGAATGAGCAGAAATTCTCTCAGAAGACTGCTAATCAGCAGTCTCTGCAAAACAAATTATACTTCTCAACCAGAAAGAAAGAGAAGCCGTAGCTTTCTGACCTTTACGCTTTTACAGAGAAACAAACAAACAGGACAGAGGACCGGCAAAATAAATTATGAGAACACACATCCAAGTTGTGCAACAAACAATCTTTATAAGAAGAAGGATTAGGACATAGAAAAGGAACAACAATTTCCAGATAAAGATTTCTAACTGAAACCACTTTAGGAAGAAAAACTCAACCTAGAACAAAGAACCGCCTTATCAGCATGAAAGATAAGGTAAGGCGAATCACACTGCAAAGCCGAGAATTCCAAAACGCTCTAAGCAGAAGAGATGGCAATAAGAAACAAAACCTTCCAAGATAACAACTTAATATCTATGGAATGCAATGGCTCAAATGGTGCTTGCTGCAAAACGTTAAGAACAAGGTTAAGGCTCCAAGGAGGAGCAACAGGCTTAAACATAGGCCTGAGTCGGACCAAAACCTGACAAAAAAATTGAACATCTTGCACATCCGCCAGACGCTTGTGAAACAGAAAAGATAATGCAGAAATCTGACAATTCAGAGAACCGACTGTCAATCCCTTCTCCAGATCTTCCTGGAGAAAAGACAAAATCCTAGGAATCCTGACCCTACTCCAAGAGTAGCCCTTGGATTCACATCAATAAAAGGTATTTACGCCATACCTTATGGAAAATCTTTCTAGTAAACAGGCTTGCATGCATAGATCATGTTCTCAATGACGGACTTAAAAAAACACGCTTAAACAGAACTAAGCGTTCAATCTCAAAGCAGACCGCTTAAGAGAAACAAGATTTGGATGAAGGAATGGACCCTTAATTAGAAGGTCCTTCCTCAAAGGCAACCTCCAAGGTGGAAGAGAGGACATCTTCCCTAGGTCTGCATACCAGATCCTGCAAGGCCATGCAGGAGCTATTAGAACTACCGATGCTCTCTCCTGTTTGATACGAGCAATGACTTGTAGAAGGAGCGCAAACGGAGGAAACAGGAATGCTAGACCGAAATCCTAAGAAACCGCCAGAATATCTATCAGAGTGGCCTGAGCATCTCTTGACCTTGAACCGTACCTTGAAAGCTTGGCATTCTGCCAAGACATCATCAGATCCAACTCCAGCACCCCCCATTTGAGGGTTAACCTGGACAACACCTCTATATGGAGAGCCCACTCCCCGGGATGAAATGTCTGTCTGCTCAGGAAGTCCGCTTCCCAATTGTTCACACCTGGAATGTGGATGGCAGACAGCAATTGTGAGCATCCACCAACTGAACAATCCGAGTTTCTCCCTGGTGGTTGATGTAAGTCATTGAGGTGATAGTGTCCTACTGGAACCTAATAAACTGAGCTAAGGACAACTGAGGCCAAACTATCAGAGCATTGTAAATCACTCTCAACACCAAAATATTAATGGGAAGAGCAGACTCCTCCCGAGTCCATAGTCCCTGCGCCTTTAACGAGTCCAAGACTGCTCCCCAGCCCAGCAGGCTGGCGTCCGTGGTAACGATCACCCAGGAAGGTCTCTGGAAACATGTGCCCTGAGACAGATGATCCTGAGAAAGCCACCACGGAAGAGTCTCTTCCATACATTGAGCCACTGAGTGCCGAACAGAAGACTGCAGAGAGAGGAAAGAATCTTGGATTTTCTGACCTCTGTCAAAAATATTTTCTTAGATAGGGAATCTATTAAGGTCCCTAAGAAAACTAACCTTGTAGCTGGAACAGGGGTCAGGAAGAATGCCACTGCAATTCCCTGAGACCTGAAAACTGCTAAGAGAGCCCCCAGAACTATTGAGAAAATTCTGAGAGCTGTGACAAGGCCATACGGAAGAGCCACAAACTAAAAGTGTTTGTCTAGAAAGGCAAATCTCAGGAACTTGTGATGATCCCTGTGGAAGGGAACATAAAGATATGCGTCCTTCAGGTCTATGGTTGACATGAACTGACCCTCTTGACTAAAGGAAGAAGGGAACAAATGGTTTCCATTTTGAAGGATGGTACCCTGAGAACTTGTTGAGACACTTTAGTTCTAGAATAGGTCGAAAAGTTCCCTCTTATTCGGGAAGCACAAACAAATTTGAATAGAATCCTAGACCCTGTTCCCTTACAGTAACTGGAACTATCACTCCCAGGGAAGAAAGATCCCGAACGCAATACAAGAATGCCTTTTTTTATCTGGACTGCAGATAATCTTGAGAGGTGGAACCTGTCCCTGTGAGAAAAAGTTTTGAATTCTACCTTGTAACCCTGAGATACTATGTCCACAGCCCAGAGATTGGTGACATCTCGCATCCATGCTTGATAAAGCAGAGAAAGTCTGCCCCCCACTTGATTTGAACCCAGATCGTGGTCAAACCGTTCATGCTGATTTAGACTCAGCTGTGGGTTTCTTAAAGTGCTTCCCCTTGATCCAAGACTGAGTGGGTTTCCAAGAAGACGTGGACTGTTCCTGCTTGGAAGAGGAAGACTTTCAATTGAAGTAACAAAAATTACTCTGACATCTTTTAGGTCTATTCTTCTTGTCTGGTGGTAGAAAAGACCCTTTTCTACCCGTAATATCAGAAATTATCTCTGCCAGACCAGGTCCAAACAAGGTCTTATCCTTGTAAGGAAGCGCGAGAAGCTTGAAAAGGGTATCCCTGGCTTCTCCAATTCCTGTGCATTAATCTCCGTTGCACAGTCTGGAACAGGAAACACCTCCACAGAGGAAGGAACATCATAGTATCTATTAAGTTTACTAGATTTCTTAGGGTTGACCACAATGGGAATATCAGAGTCATCCAAAGTAGCCAAAACCTCCTTTTTTATAATACATGAAGGTGTTCAAGCTTAAATCTGAAGGTTACAACTTCAGCATCAGATGAAGGAATAATACTGTCCAAAACTGAGATTTCACCCTCAGAGGCTACCGACATATCCTCCTCATCAGACTTATAAGGGAGGGCAATCTGAGTAGAAGAGGTTGGAACAGAAACATTACTATCTGAATCTCTAACTTTCCTCTTGCGTTTTCCCTTTTGCATAGGAAAAGCAGATAATGCCGCAAATATCCCAGCAAATTCTGCAGGCAAATGAACTCCACCAGGAGTCTGAGAGGAACCGCAGGGCACTGTATGTGACGCCTTTGAGGCTTGGGACATTTATAACGCAATAATGTTATAAACTAAACTCCTAAAGTCACCTCTACACCTCAGATATACTAAGGTGCCTTACTGTACACCCTTAGGGGAAAAACCGTGATACTTAGGGACCCAAAGCCAGAATTGACACGGAGCTACTCTTGCCGCAGCAAGCCAACACTAAGAACAGAGGAGGAATGGCGCCGCACCTCTCCTCATCAAGAAGGCGTGTCACGTGACCGGCAAACCCGACACTGAACAGGAACTGCGCAGCAAGCTAAAGCGCACATTCAACTGCCAGGGGAAAAAAACTCTTAATGCTTTTTACTGTCTGCGACTAAACAAACAGTCTCCCTAACCAGCCCAACTGTGCCTTAAAATGGCTCAACCAACCGCTGCATTGAAGCACCGCTATGAAGCCACAATGCTAGATCCTTATCAAAATTCTGTCTGCTATATTTAAGGCTCAGCTTACACACAAGAGCCCAACTAAATAAAAAATACTGCGTCTTCAGTAAACAAATACAGCCCTGATACATACTATGAACCCTCACATACAAAAGTGCCTGCACCTGCCCTTAAAAAATCCTGTAGAATAAAGGATTTACAAGTCCCAATACATTTTGCAGAGTTAACTATTTTAGGATATCTAGAACCTCTGTAAAGGTGTCTTCATAAAGTGCAGTCTTCATACCTAGAAGACAAAAAGCACTTACCCGCAGTCTAGCCGTCCAGCAGGAGGACAGCTTACAAGGTGTGAAAGGACACATACTCCTTACAGGCACCTGTAGAAAAAACAAAATTTATGCTTACCTGATAAATTCCTTTCTCCTGTAGTGTGGTCAGTCCACGGGTCATCATTACTTCTGGGATATTAACTCCTCCCCAACAGGAAGTGCAAGAGGATTCACCCAGCAGAGCTGCTATATAGCTCCTCCCCTCTACGTCACACCCAGTCATTCGACCAAGAACCAACGAGAAAGGAGAAGCCAAAGGGTGCAGTGGTGACTGGAGTATAATTTAAAATTTTTTATAGACCTGCCATAAAAAACAGGTCGGGCCGTGGACTGACCACACTACAGGAGAAAGGAATTTATCAGGTAAGCATAAATTTTGTTTTCTCCTGTTAAGTGTGGTCAGTCCACGGGTCATCATTACTTCTGGGATACCAATACCAAAGCTAAAGTACACGGATGACGGGAGGGACAGGCAGGCTCTTTATACGGAAGGAACCACTGCCTGAAGAACCTTTCTCCCAAAAACAGCCTCCGAAGAAGCAAAAGTGTCAAATTTGTAAAATTTGGAAAAAGTATGAAGAGAAGACCAAGTTGCAGCCTTGCAAATCTGTTCAACAGAAGCCTCATTCTTAAAGGCCCAAGTGGAAGCCACAGCTCTAGTAGAATGTGCTGTAATTCTTTCAGGAGGCTGCTGTCCAGCAGTCTCATAGGCTAACCGTATTATGCTACGAAGCCAAAAAGAGAGAGAGGTAGCCGAAGCTTTTTGACCTCTCCTCTGACCAGAATAAACGACAAACAGGGAAGACGTTTGTCGAAAAACCTTAGTTGCCTGTAGATAAAATTTCAGGGCACGGACTACATCTAGATTGTGTAGCAGACGTTCCTTCTTCGAAGAAGGATTAGGACACAAAGATGGAACAACAATCTCTTGATTGATATTCCTGTTAGTGACCACCTTAGGTAGGAACCCAGGTTTAGTACGCAGAACTACCTTGTCTGAATGAAAAATCAGATAAGGAGAATCACAATGTAAGGCAGATAACTCAGAGACTCTTCGAGCCGAGGAAATCGCCATTAAAAACAGAACTTTCCAAGATAACAGCTTGATATCAATGGAATGAAGGGGTTCAAACGGAACACCCTGTAAAACATTAAGAACTAAGTTCAAACTCCATGGTGGAGCAACAGTTTTAAACACAGGCTTGATCCTAGCTAAAGCCTGACAAAAAGCTTGAACGTCCGGAACTTCTGACAGACGTTTGTGTAAAAGAATGGACAGAGCTGAAATCTGTCCCTTTAAGGAACTAGCGGATAAACCCTTTTCTAAACCTTCTTGTAGAAAAGACAATATCCTAGGAATCCTAACCTTACTCCATGAGTAACTCTTGGATTCGCACCAATATAAGTATTTGCGCCATATCTTATGGTAAATCTTTCTGGTAACAGGCTTCCTAGCCTGTATTAAGGTATCAATAACTGACTCAGAAAAACCACGTTTTGATAAAATCAAGCGTTCAATTTCCAAGCAGTCAGCTTCAGAGAAATTAGATTTTGATGTTTGAAGGGACCCTGGATCAGAAGGTCCTGTTTCAGAGGTAGAGACCAAGGTGGACAGGATGACATGTCCACTAGATCTGCATACCAAGTCCTGCGTGGCCATGCAGGCGCTATTAGAATCACTGATGCTCTCTCCTGTTTGATTCTGGCAATCAATCGAGGAAGCATCGGGAAGGGTGGAAACACATAAGCCATCCCGAAGGTCCAAGGTGCTGTCAAAGCATCTATCAGAACCGCTCCCGGATCCCTGGATCTGGACCCGTAACGAGGAAGCTTGGCGTTCTGTCGAGACGCCATGAGATCTATCTCTGGTGTGCCCCAACGTCGAAGTATTTGGGCAAAGACCTCCGGATGAAGTTCCCACTCCCCCGGATGAAAAGTCTGACGACTTAGGAAATCCGCCTCCCAGTTCTCCACTCCCGGGATGTGGATTGCTGACAGGTGGCAAGAGTGAGACTCTGCCCAGCGAATTATCTTTGATACTTCCATCATTGCTAGGGAGCTTCTTGTCCCTCCCTGATGGTTGATGTAAGCTACAGTCGTGATGTTGTCCGACTGAAACCTGATGAACCCCCGAGTTGTTAACTGGGGCCAAGCCAGAAGGGCATTGAGAACTGCTCTCAATTCCAGAATGTTTATTGGCAGGAGACTCTCCTCCTGATTCCATTGTCCCTGAGCCCTCAGAGAATTCCAGACCGCGCCCCAACCTAGTAGGCTGGCGTCTGTTGTTACAATTGTCCAGTCTGGCCTGCTGAATGGCATCCCCCTGGACAGATGTGGCCGAGAAAGCCACCATAGAAGAGAATTTCTGGTCTCTTGATCCAGATTCAGAGTAGGGGACAAGTCTGAGTAATCCCCATTCCACTGACTTAGCATGCACAATTGCAGCGGTCTGAGATGTAGGCGTGCAAAGGGTACTATGTCCATTGCCGCTACCATTAAGCCGATCACCTCCATGCATTGAGCTACTGACGGGTGTTGAATGGAATGAAGGACACGGCATGCACTTTGAAGCTTTGTTAACCTGTCTTCTGTCAGGTAAATCTTCATTTCTACAGAATCTATAAGAGTCCCCAAGAAGGGAACTCTTGTGAGTGGAAAGAGAGAACTCTTCTTTTCGTTCACCTTCCATCCATGCGACCTTAGAAATGCCAGTACTAACTCTGTATGAGACTTGGCAGTTTGAAAGCTTGAAGCTTGTATCAGAATGTCGTCTAGGTACGGAGCTACCGAAATTCCTCGCGGTCTTAGTACCGCCAGAAGAGCACCCAGAACCTTCGTGAAGATTCTTGGAGCCGTAGCCAATCCGAATGGAAGAGCTACAAACTGGTAATGCCTGTCTAGGAAGGCAAACCTTAGATACCTTTGTGAATCGGTATGTGAAGGTAAGCATCCTTTAAATCCACTGTGGTCATGTACTGACCCTTTTGGATCATGGGTAAGATTGTCCGAATAGTTTCCATTTTGAACGATGGAACTCTTAGGAATTTGTTTAGGATTTTTAAATCCAGGATTGGCCTGAAAGTTCCCTCTTTTTTGGGAACCACAAACAGATTTGAGTAAAACCCTTGTCCTTGTTCCGACCGCGGAACCGGATGGATCACTCCCATTAGTAAAAGATCTTGTACACAGCGTAGAAACGCCTCTTTCTTTATTTGGTTTGTTGATAACCTTGACAGATGAAATCTCCATTTTGGGGGAGAGGATTTGAAGTCCAGAAGGTATCCCTGAGATATGATCTCTAACGCCCAGGGATCCTGGACATCTCTTGCCCAAGCCTGGGCGAAGAGAGAAAGTCTGCCCCCCACTAGATCCGTTCCCGGATCGGGGGCCCTCAATTCATGCTGTCTTAGGGGCAGCAGCAGGTTTCCTGGCCTGCTTGCCCTTGTTCCAGGACTGGTTAGGTCTCCAGCCTTGTCTGTAGCGAGCAACAGCTCCTTCCTGTTTTGGTGCAGAGGAAGTTGATGCTGCTCCTGCTTTGAAATTCCGAAAGGAACGAAAATTAGACTGTCTAGCCTTAGGTTTGGCTTTGTCTTGAGGCAGGGCATGGCCCTTACCTCCTGTAATGTCAGCGATAATTTCTTTCAACCCGGGCCCGAATAAGGTCTGCCCTTTGAAAGGTATGTTAAGTAATTTATATTTAGAAGTAACGTCAGCTGACCAGGATTTTAGCCACAGTGCTCTGCGTGCCTGAATGGCGAATCCGGAATTCTTGGCCGTAAGTTTAGTTAAATGTACTACGGCATCCGAAATAAATGAATTAGCTAGCTTAAGTGTCTTAAGCTTGTTTGAAATCTCATCTATAGTTATTGAGTCAAGAGTCTCTTCCAGGGACTCGGACCAAAAAGCGGCCGCGGCCGTGACAGACGCAATACATGCAAGGGGTTGCAATATAAAACCTTGTTGAACAAACATTTTCTTAAGGTAACCCTCTAATTTTTTATCCATTGGATCTGAAAAGGCACAGCTATCCTCCACCAGGATAGTGGTACGCTTAGCCAGAGTAGAAACCGCTCCCTCCACCTTAGGGACCGTCTGCCATAAGTCCCGTGTGGTGGCGTCTATTGGAAACATTTTTCTAAACACAGGAGGGGGGGAAAAGGGTACACCGGGCCTATCCCACTCCTTAGCAATTATCTCTGTAAGCCTCTTAGGTATAGGAAATACGTCAGTACTCGCCGGTACCGCATAGTATCTATCCAGCCTACATAATTTCTCTGGGATTGCAACGGTGTTACAATCATTTAGAGCTGCTAAAACCTCCCCTAACAGTACACGGAGGTTTTCGAGTTTAAACTTAAAATTAGAAATGTCTGAATCCATTCTATTGGGATCAGAACCGTCACCTGCTGATTGAAGCTCTCCGTCCTCATGTTCAGCATACTGTGACGCAGTATCAGACATGGCCCTATTATCAACAGCGCACTCTGTTCTCACTCCAGAGTGATCACGCTTACCTCTTAGTTCTGGTAATTTAGCCAAAACTTCAGTCATAACATTAGCCATATCCTGTAATGTGATTTGTAATGGCCGCCCTGATGTACTCGGCGCTACAATATCACGCACCTCCCGAGCGGGAGATGCAGGTACTGACACGTGAGGCGAGTTAGTCGGCATAACTCTCCCCTCGTTGTTTGGTGAAATATGTTCAATGTGTACAGATTGACTTTTATTTAAAGTAGCATCAATGCAATTAGTACATAAATTTCTATTGGGCTCCACTTTGGCTTTAGCACATATAGCACAGAGATATTCCTCTGAATCAGACATGTTTAACACACTAGCAATTAAACTAGCAACTTGGAAATACTTTTCAAAGTAATTTACAAATAATATGAAAACGTACTGTGCCTTTAAGAAGCACAGAAAAAGGTTATGACAGTTGAGAACTAATAAACTGAGAAACTATAACATCAATCTTTTAGCAAAGGATTGCCCCCATTAGCAATGGATAACTAACCCTGATAGCAGAAAAAAGTACAGAATAAACGTTTTTTATCACAGTCAGCTACAACCTCACAGCTCTGCTGTGAGTGATTACCTCCCTCAAAATAAGTTTTGAAGACCCCTGAGCTCTGTAGAGACGAACCGGATCATGCAGGGAAGACAAGAGACTTCTGACTGAATTTTTTGATGCGTAGTAAAAGCGCCAAAATAGGCCCCTCCCCCTCACACACAACAGTGAGGGAGATCAGTAAACTGTCTTAAATTAAATAAAACGACTGCCAAGTGGAAAAAAACAGTGCCCAAAACATTTTTTCACCCAGTACCTCAGAAAATTAAACGATTTAACATGCCAGCAAAAACGTTTAACATCAAATAAATGAAATGACATTAGAAAGCCTGTTGCTAGTCACTGCAAATTAGGCTAAAGTCTTATGCATACAGTATTATCCCAGTGAAGTGCCATTCCCCAGAATACTGAAGTGTAAAATATACATACATGACAGCCTGATACCAGTTGCTACTACTGCATTTAAGGCTGAGATTACATTAAATCGGTATGGCAGAATTTTCTCAGTCAAATTCCATTGTCAGAAAATAATATGCTGCTACATACCTCTTTGCAGATTAACCTGCCCGCTGTCCCCTGATCTGAAGTTTACCTCTCCTCAGATGGCCGAGAACAGCAATATGATCTTAACTACGCCGGCTAAAATCATACAAAAAACTCAGGTAGATTCTTCTTCAAACTCTACCAGAGAAGGAACAACACACTCCGGTGCTGTTATAAAATAACAAACTTTTGATTGAAGGTATAAAACTAAGTATAATCACCACAGTCCTCTCACACATCCTATCTATTAGTTGGGTGCAAGAGAATGACTGGGTGTGACGTAGAGGGGAGGAGCTATATAGCAGCTCTGCTGGGTGAATCCTCTTGCACTTCCTGTTGGGGAGGAGTTAATATCCCAGAAGTAATGATGACCCGTGGACTGACCACACTTAACAGGAGAAAAAAGAATTTTCAGAGTAAGCCTACTCTGGCTTTCTATATTAGGGCAGCAATATGTTAGGAAAACACAGCAAGGCCCAGCTCACAAGTTCCCAACTGCTTTAAAGCCACCACTACTCTACTGCAGAGATTGACGTTGACTACAACTATACCCAAAATTCTTGCTTGCAGCGAAAAGAAATCCAATTTTCTTCTGACACCAAACATCACCTCCTCCATTGACGAAGGCAAAGAGAAAGATTGGGGATTATGGGAAGGAGAGTGACATTTAACAGCTTTGCTGTGGTGCTCTTTGCCACCTCCTGCTGGCCAGGAGTGATATTCCCACTAGTAATTGATGACATTGTGGACTCTCCATTTCTTAGGAAAGAAAGACAATTTGCAGCCAGCAGGTCCTATTTGTGGCTAAAATAAAATTTTAAGCTAGCAGGTCCTATTTGTAGCAAAAATAAAATTTTTAGCTATCAGGTCCTATTTATGGCAAAAATAAAATTTTCAGCTAGCAGGCCCTATTTGTTGCAAAAATAAAATTTTCAGGTAGCAGGTCCTATTTTTGGCAAAAATAAAATTTTCAGCCAGTACATTGTGTGCTGGACTATTCTTTGTTATTTTTGAATAAATACATTATTGTAATTATTATTATTATCAAGACTTTTTTTTTTTTGTTTTTTTTAGTAAGGTGACCACATCACTTGGAATACAATTAGAGGTAGCTCTTACCTTACAAAAGTCTGCCCACCCCTGATATACAGTAACATGCATATCAATGCAGCAATCGCTATATTTGTGTACTGTTAAAGATGCTCTAGAAGATTTATGACATAAGGCTAGATACGTCCTTCTGTAAAGGCCCCAGTCCCCCTCTGTAGCTGTAACAGGAAGTAATGTACCATGCAAAAGTAAAAAAAAGTAAAAGTAAAAAAATAAATACAAAAATATAAAGGTAAAATTATTTTAAAATAACGACCAATACATATTGCATTGATTTCTATTAAGTATAACTCACTGCTTTTGTTTCGTAAAACAGACAGAAAACCCCAAAAAAATCTTTCAGGTTTTAAATAGATCATGCAATTTTAAAAAATGTCCAACATTCTTCTATTATCTAACTTGCTTTATTTTTTTGGCATCCTTTATTAAAAAGCATACTAAAGAAATACAGTAAAAAAAATAATTGAAAATACTGCCCTGTAATCAAGAACAGGGCTGGCAGTTTCATGTATTTAACAGATTACATAAATTTGTCTTTTCATGTGATGAGTTAATTATACAATAATAACAAAATAACATAAGCTTAAGGTGTCACGGTCATTTTCAGGTATTATATAAAGCAAAAATATTATAAATACATTTAAGAAAATGTATTTTCTTCTCTTGTGATCGGTCGCTTCCCAAAAGCAAGAGATGACTGTAGCATGAATTATTAACAATGATATAGTTCAAAAGAGTTAATACAGCTTGAGAGATGCAACCACCGTCATAAAGAAACACATAGACTAACAACACATTTCAGTTGCATTACGCATTTGGCAAAAAATATTTTAATGTTAAACTGCTACAGGTACCATCAATTAAGAGATTTACTTGTGCATTCAAGGCAATATAGGTAACATGGGGCATTGCTATTTCACATAAATAAATAATAAATTATAATTACTCAACGTATTCCGAAAAAAACGTTCTAATTTCAAGATTCAAACAGGATTATTTATTCTTTGAGAAAGACAAAGAGGTAACAGCTTCTTCTTGCTCACACATTTTAATATTCATGTCTGAATAAATCCAACCTATAGTAACTTACAGATTTAGTCTATAATTAGTGTATACAAATAACAGAAATAGAACACATCTATGTGTTGAATCACACAATACAGGGGATTACCCAGAACCTGTTCTGTAGCATTCAATGTTCTGTTAAGGAAAGAGAACAAATTTATACACAAGTGGGAGAATTAACAAGCCAGATATCAGAAATAAAGTTTATAAAAAATAGTTTAGAAGATAAGGTTAATTAACTGCATTTCAGCTGTAATATTTATAATTCTAGCAATTTAGCAGGGAATAGATATTGTTATTTATCTAATCTAGTTAAACTGTTTTTTTTTTTTTTTTGCATGAAGATGGGAGGTAAACTCCCCCCCCCCCCCTAAAAAAAAAGGCTAAGATATATTATTTGTTGGACCGCAGTAAACTGAAAAGTGGATTTTTGCATTAAAAAATTCTGACCACTGTGACAGATTGTTTAATGTACAATCAACAACTCAATTATCATGGTCTATTTATTATTTTGGCTTCCTTCATGTCAAATGTGGCTAGCACTGAATACATAGCTGTAAATGTAGTCATTTTGCATTAAAGCTATTCTACGCTTGTCTATAAGCCACTGTAAAATAGGCAGGAGAACGTGCTAGATTTATTCTGATTCTGCCAATAAGTTAACCAATGAAGGGAATGTACAAAATGGCAGTATAATCTGATTTGTAAAACTATGTTAGGTTATACAATGATGCCACCTCCATAAGACCAGGTCACTGTATTTGAAATGATAAAAATCTAAATCACACACTAGTACTGCAAATGGACTTAATTCTGATGCCAGAACATTAGTGAACACTACATAAGGCTACACCTTCAAATGGATAAACTATATAAAATATAAGTGCAAAATATTCAAAGAATACTTTCAAATAAGATCTAAGGTGCCTTGTGTGGCATAAAGCCTGCTTTCTTTTTTCCTCCTTTGTTCTTTGACTAATAACTGATCCTCACGAAAATATTCGGATTAAAGGTCTTGGTCTGAACTATTTCTTTGTGTTCTCCACATGCATTATGCTGGTTCCTGTCGAAGTCACAAAAAATACAACTGTTTATCCATTATTTTCTACTTAATTGAAAAGAGAAAAAAATAAATCCCAACAAAACTATTGGATGAAAGCAGAAGTACTGGAGTATGAGTGCCAAACAGGCCGGTATAGCATTTCTCTCAATGTTGTTAAAAGTTATAAAACCAAAATAATGTTTTCTACTTTTTTTATTTACTTGGACATGAAGGATATTTTAGTCACATACAATACATAAAAAATGTTTTAATTTGTAATCACTTCTATCGCTTATAGTACAGCTGCTTTAGTTCATATAAATAGAAAAAAATTAGACTGGCTAGAAAAGAGACGTACGACAATTTAATTAGGACATGCTTGATGCATATCAATTCAAAAAAAATAATATCAGGGTAATTGCTATCCAAATCATTTGACATTTCCTTCCAATTAATTCTAAGAAGATTAAGTACTTAAGTTACTCAACATACTCCTAGCTAGTGTGAAAAGAAACCCAGTAACGTGCTGTTCTGAACCTTCACATTACCACATTAGCAATGATGTCAACACTCATTTTAATATATTAGATTTTTAATACCCAACAATTAGATGCTAACTGGTTTTGTGCACGCATCTGAAATATATCATTTCACCCATAATCAGGTAAATTGATGCAAAACAGCTTAATTCTGAAAGGATATTTAGAAAAGCAATTTTTGTTTACAGAGGAACTGTGTGGCAATACTCTACAGTTGTGTAAAGTGGATTTAGTTTCCAATAACTGACCAATAAAGGTAATGTAACAAAGATTAGGCATGTGTAAAAGATTATATTATACAATTTCAGATGACATACTGGAAGAATGAGAGAGAACTTACTATCGATAAAATATAGAAAAAGTATATTAGGGTGTGTATTTTTTATTACAGTTGGAAGCAGTGATAAGGGAAATGTTCATGGTATTGCTTATACAGTGGATATTAAATACAAACTGCTAATATCTAGGGATATGTCTGTTACCTTAAATTTGTTTGCAGCTTGTAAGTCCAATTCGAACTACATGAAATGCTAGTTTATGAATATATGTTATTCATTCTTTTAAGAATATATAGATTAAGTAGTTGTATTTCAAAAGTTATTTAATAAAATATTGAAATAATATTTTAAAATACTTTGGAGTATTTTTAAAATATTATTATTAATTATGTTGATTTTAAAATAAACAACCAATTATGGCACAAAATTGTTAAGAACTGGAAATGATATAAACCACTGCACAAATCTAGTTAGATAGTCTTGCAACAATAATGTTTAACTTTTTGCCACAGAAAGAATAAGTACTGCAAAGTAACTTTAAGGAACAGGTTTAATAATCTTAACCAGTGGTAGAAATCAACTCTGTGTTTACGGAGGTCACTGAATAAAACTTTTTAAAAAAAATAAATAAAATACAAGTAATTAGCAATCTAATTGGGTGGGTTCAACAAGCTGCACAACAAACCATAAGAGCTATCTGCGTGCAATTTATGCACAATGTTTAAAATTGGCTCTTGTAAATACAAATTTGAGCAAAAAAAATAAAAAAATTACCCCCAAAATAATAGGAATGTTAATTTTGTTCTTTTTAATTCTTAAGATTAGTAAAAAGGGAAATGGTTCTTTAAAGGGACACACATTTTTTCTTTCACGATTCAGATAGAGCCTGACATTTTAAGCAACTTTCTAATTTACTCCTATTATCAAATTTTCTTCATTCTCTTGGTATCTTTATTTGAAATGCAAGAATGTAAGTTTAGATGCTGGCCCATTTTTGGTGAACAACCTGGGTTGTTCTTGCTGATAGGTGGATAAATTCATCCAACAATAAAGTGCTGTCCAGAGTCAGAACCAAAAAAAGCTTAGATGCCTTTTTAAAATAAAGATAGCAAGAGAACGAAGAAAAATGAATAGGAGAAAATTAGAAAGTTGCTTAAAATTGCATGCCCTATCTGAATCACGAAAGAAAAATTTTGGGTTCAGTGTCCATTTAATATACAAATTGAAGCAAATTTGTGCTATTGTAGAACTGACAAGACAACATAATAAGCAATTTTTACTTATACAATCCTTGTTTTGTTTACAATGGTGCCAAATAAAAAATACCTTTTGTTAATTATGCCCAAATATGTTCTAACTTTTACTTAATTTCAAATTCTAAAAGGGAATCTACTCTTAAAATTACTTTGCAGATCTAGGTTTTAAAATTTGCATAAACTTGAGTTTAAAAAACAAACAAACTAAAAGTAAAATTAAACGGAGGATAACAATTTCCTGCACTCAGTAAACTTACTTCATGTACATTTCTCTTTCAGGTTTCAAAACCACGTGCTATGAAAATACACAAATAGAAATTCAGTCAATTAAAAACAAACACATCCAAACCCATAATTAGGCTAAAGGGGACAACTAATTGTTCTATAACACTAACTTCCTCAAAGCATTGATAATCTTAACCATTAATTTGATTTACTAAGAAAGAAAAAAAGTATGATTATTAATATATATATATATATATATATATATATATATATATATATATATATATATATATATATATATATGTATATATATATGTATATATATATATATATACATACACACATACATACACGCACATTTTTCCATTGACTTTTTAATTGTATCAAAAATTTCACTTGCAATTAGTTGAAATATAGTCTAGATCTATGCACTAGAATTAAATCCATTCCATCATTTACTCTACAAATTAGAAAAATTAGAAGGTCTAAAACCATTACTAGTGCAACAAATGTGCCCAGTTAATGTTGGAGAAACAATATTAATGTTTATGATAGATCCTTTTCATGCTCACCCCAATAATTTAGGTTATTTACTCTTGGGTAATAAGATCAGGCTGGTTGATGTAAACAGTCCAATTAATAGACTGTTTCTTCTCAGCTGCCAACTGAGTTGGTTTGTTATCCAATTAAACTGGAATGGTTTTGTATGGAATTTTGCAAATGGTAGCAATTTTGACTGCCACCATGAGTCTGATAATAACCACAAAGTCACCTGGTGATATTAAAGGGACAGTGCACTTTAGTTTTGTTCTCCCCTTTAATGTGCTCCCTAATGCTGGGTGCATTAATTGTTTACTAAATAATCCTGTTACCTTTATTTTGTCATTTGAAATAGCTGGTACTGCCTTTTGCATCCCCACCTATAATAAAAATGTCTGTATTTAGGTACTTGCTTTATAAAAACTATGTAAACAAGAAAGTTTAGATTAAACCATGTTCCCAGTGGAAGCTGCGACAGAGGTACTAAATATTTCCACTGTTCTCTCTAAGTATTGGACTTTGAATAAACATTGAAAAATAAGAGAAGGACCACTTTGCTTAAATAATAAAATAAGGATGTCTGCTGCCCCTACAAGCTAAGCCCAATTCATTGAGTTGTGGTTTCAATTAGCAGAGACTGTGATTTCATGTCTAAAAATAAACAAAAAGTAACACTTTCCCATATAATTTTAACTCTACAGCGAGTATAACAAGTTGTTGGAAACACATTAAGGGGAAACCAATTTTTACAATACACTGCACCTTTAAAGTGACACTCAGGTGAAATTAAACTTTCATGATTCAGATACAGCATGTCATTTTAAACAACTTTCCAATTTACTTCCATTAAAAAAAATGTGCAGTGTCTTTTATAACTACACTTTTTGAGTCACCAGCTCCTACTGAGCATGTGCAAGAACTCACAGAATATACGTATATGCATTTGTAATTGGTTGATTGCTATCAAATGGTACAAGGGGAGTGGAAATAGACATAACTTTATAATTTGTTGGAAAAAAATCTACTTCTCATTTGAAATTCAGAGTAAATGCTATTGTATTGTCTTGTTATCTTGCATTTGTTGATTATGCAAATCTACTGTGTTTACTGGTCATTTAAAATTTTCTTTTAAAGGGACAGTAAACACTAAACTGTAAATGCCACGATAGTGATATAGCAAAAACATAATTTATGCTTACCTGATAAATTAATTTCTTTTATGGTGGTAAGAGTCCATGATCCATTACTCCTGGGAATTCTCTCCCTGCCACTATGATGCAAAGATTCCCATTTCTCAGAATAAAATCTACTACTCATTTGACGTTTAGACTAAGTGCTATTGCATTGTCTTTTTATCATGCATTTGTTGATTATGTAAATCAACTGCATTTACTGGTCCATTAATAACATGCTTAATACGATACAAACCATGAATATCAGAAAGATTAGCATACTTCTTGTGAAACAGAACAGAGAGCATAATTCTGACCCTTCAAAGAACTAGTGGATAAAACCTTATCCAAACCATCTCGCAAAATCCTAAGAATCTTGGAAGCCATGATCAAAACACCAGGAAATGGGTTTTCCAAACTTTAAAATCAAGATTTTACTGGTGACGGACTTCCGAACCTTAAAGGGACAGTATAGACAATTTTTCATATAACTGCATGTAATAGACGCTACTATAAAGAATAAGATGCACAGATACTGATATAAAAATCCAGTATAAAATGGTTTAAAAACGTACTTAGAAGCTTCCAGTTTAGCTCTGTTTAAAAGGTTACTGGAACATCCACTGCAAGTAGGAAATATCAGACACTCCCCCCTCCCCCTTCCTTTGCATATGAAAAGACCCTTTACACAAACAGAAGCAAGCTGGAGTAGGTATACGTCAGTATTCTCCTAAAACTTTAGGGCTTGGTTGGGAGTCTGAAAATCAGAGCAATGTTTTTTTAAAAATAAGCAAAACTATCCATTTTAAAAAACAAAAAACTTTATGGGCTATATAAATAGATCATCTACAAAACAAGTGTATAATGTCCCTTTAATCAGGGTCTCAATCACTGAATCTGAGAAACCCCTATGCCTAACAACTAACCGTTCAATCCCAATGCCAGCAAATTTATAGATTTCAGATCCTGATGGAAAAACAGACCTTGACAAAGAAGATCTAGCCTTAGAGGAAAAGGCCAGGGAGGACAACTGAACATCTGAACCAGATCCGCATACCAGATTCTGCAAGGCCTGGTTGAAGCAATTAGGGTCACTGACGAATTCTCTTGCCTGATCTTGGAAACTGCCCTGGGAAGGAGCACCAGACGAGGAAATACATAGGTAAGCTGAAAGGACCTGGAGCTATCAGAGCATCTAAAAACTCAGCCTGAGGATTACTTGACCTCGTAAAGTATCTGGGAAGTTTGTTGTTCAACCGAGAAGGCCATCAGATCTACCTCCCGGAGACCCCAAAGATTCATAATCTGACTGAATAAGAGACCATTCCCCTGGATGAAGGAACTGACATACTGCAAATCTGCTTCCCAATTGCAAACACCCGGAATGAGAATTGCAGAAACTAGAGAGCAATTGGCCTCTACCCAAGAGAGAATTAAAAAAACTTACATCATGGCTAAGGCACTAGCCAGGATCATCCCCCCTTGATGATTGAAATAAGCCACTGATATTACATTGTCTGATTGAAAAGATTCTCCCTTCAATAAGGTCAAAGCTTAAAGAGCTCTGAAAATTGTACAAAGTTCTAAGATGCTTATTGGCAACCTTGCTTCCCAAGAAGCCCAAACTCCCTGTGCTGTTAGAGACCCCCAAACAGCTCCCCAACCTGAAAGACTTCCATCTGTAGTGATCACAGACCTGGAAGGATAAGTAAAAGAAGTCCCTTGCAAAATAGATTGGTGATTAAGCCACCAAGACAGAGACTGCCTTGTTTTGAGATCTAGAAAACTTTTCTGGGATAACAGAGTATGATCCCTGCACCATTGGTGTAACATAAAAAGCTGAAGTGGTCTCGTATGAAAAAGTGCAAACTGAATAGCATCTGATGTTGCAATCATGAGACCCAGAACCTCCATAAAAAGAACAACAGTGAAAATTTTGACAGACTGAAACTTAACCTTATTTCATCTGTTAGAGGAAGCATCATGGAGACTAAACATATCTGGAACCCCAGAAAAGAGACCTTTGTCTGAGGAACTAAAGAACTCATTAGCAAATGGATCCTCCAACAATGTTGTCAAAGAAACAACTGCAGTCTACTGATGTGAGATTTTGCTAAATGAAAAGATGGAGCTAGACGCAAGATATTGTACAGGTAAGGAAACACAGCTATTGCCTGAGCTCTGACTACAGATAAAAGAGAACCCTTGTGAAAATTCTTGGTGCTGTAGCCAGACCAAACGGTATATCAAAAAACTGAAAATGCTTGTCTAGGAAGGCAAATCTCAGAAACTGAAAGTGATCCTTGTGAATTGGAGCATGGAGGTAAGCATCCTTTAAATCTATTGTGGACATAAACTGCCCTTGCTGAATTAAAGGCAGAATAGACTGAATAGTCTAAATTTTGAAAGTTGGAACTCTGACAAATTAGATCCAAAACTGGGCTAAAAGTTCTCTCTCCTTCTTGGGAACAAAAAAAGATTGTAATAGAATTACTTCCTCTGTTCTAAAAGAGGGTCAGGAATAGGGCTGGGTGATATACCGCGGATGCGGTTTTAAACCGCGATTAACCGCCGCAATTTAAAAACTGCAAGAGTCTACGATAAAAAAAAAAAAAAAAAAAAAGAAAAAAAAAAAAAGAAAAAAAAAAAAGAAAGAAAATTCAGCTTTCCCACAGTCAGTGCAGGGACATTAAGGGGAGCGCATCTGGAATATATGATTGAAGCTATAATAATTTAGGTCTATAATATAGCCTGAATGTATTGTGTTTTGTTAGTTTCTTTATTACAAATACTTTTATTTATAAGCGGTCATAGTTTTTGTTACTTATTATTGCTAACAATATATTCCTTATTTAGAAGCAGGGTTCTCGCTAGGGTAGGCATGACCGGGCTCCAGCTAACGCCCCTTTTCCTGCGATCGTACGCACTCTGTTCTCTGCTGCTCTCCCTCACCACGTGGCGGGGGTCTAGGATATCCTGGCATCAAGAATTGGAATCGTCTGGGTTGCAAATAACGCTGGACCTACTGAGGAGCCGTAAAGGAAGATCGCTGTTGGCTTTCCTCATGTGTTAGGGGGCATGCATTTGTATTATGGCTATCGGTCCGGTACTTATTAAACCTTTAAAGAGTAGAATAGATGGCTAATAAAGGGGATCCATGCCTTGGGCATGCCCAGACGGCCGTTTGTGGCCAGTTAACGTGTATGATAGGCTGTAGCCCCCAGGATAGGCATAGTAGGGCTGCAGTCCCCATAAAGTGCGAGACTGAACGATGCCCTCATGGATTATTGTGACCCTCCCTTGTATTTCTGGCACGGTGTGTCTGTTTTACTAACGTGTTACAGATATTAACCGACTGGAGATCCAGTGTGACACAGCTCGATGTGGCAGGAAGAGGTTTGGCTTCACCCCAGGTGTGACCCGCAGTGTCTACATGTCCTTTGGTTTTTTGCCTAGGGTTGAGCACTACCCATATTAAACCTTCCATAAGTCAACCTTTAATACATTCACTCTCTGATAGACATTTCTGATCATTTTTAGAGAGACTAACCAAGAAATAAATATGGTTCTTTAAAATACTGTTTGAAATGTGAACACACATATATATACACACACAAATATACACACACATACATATACACACGTGTTTGTATTTTTATGCTCCCAGAGTGTACTGGACATTGAAAAACATGTACATTAAGATTCTGTAGTTCTAAATCATTTTTTTATTGAAAAATTAAAGGTGTTATAGTCATTTATAAGAAAATCACGATTTTTTTTTTGCCCATATCGCCCAGCCCTAGTAAGGAACTATCACTCCCATAGATTCTAGGTCCATAATCGACTTGAAGAAAAAATTGAGCTTTTTAAGGATTCTTCAGAACATTGAACAAAAGAAATCAGATAACCTTTTCGAAACTATATTCAGATCCAAAGAATCTGAAACATTTTGAAACCATGCCTCCTGAGACTTAACCTGCCCACTACCAAAGAATCTGTATTGGGACATGCAACTTCATGTGGACTTGGGAGCAAGGGTGGACTTATTGGCCTGTTCCAATAAGAGCTTGGTTCCCAACCTAAGAAACCTTGCTTAGCTCAATAGGAATAAGATTTGTGCTCCTTATTCTGATGAAAGGAACAAAAAACGGCTAGAAACCTTAAATTTAACCTTATCCTGTGGCAGAAATACTCCTTTATCACCAGTAAAAGTAGAGATAATGGAATCTAAATCTGCCCCTAACAATTGCTTCCCTTGAAAATAAATATTAAAAAGCCTAGATTTAGAAACTGCATCAGCAGACCACGACCTAATCCATAAAGCCATCTTGAAACAAGACAAGAACATGCTCTTAGCATTAATCCTAATGATGTCCAAAACAGCATCATCCCAAATAAAGAAATTAGCACATTAAAAAAACCTAAAAGGTTAAGAATATCATCACTGTCACCATCCTTAGAAATCTGTTCAGAAAGACTATCCTAAATGGAAGCAGCAGCAGAAACATCAGCAATACGTGGTCTGAAGAGATAACCTGCCTGCAAATAAGCCCTTCTATGAAAGGATTCAAGTTTCCTATCCAAAGGGATAGTAGTATATTTAGCCAAAGTAGAAATGGCACCATCCATCTTAGGGACAGACTCCCAAAGCTCAATATTAGAAACTGGAAGAGGATACATTTTCTTAAACCTTGCATTAGGATTAAATGAACTACCAGGTTTAGATCATCTCTTAGAAATAATTCCAGCCACTGGAAAAACCTAAGCAGAATCTTTTGCAGGTTTATAATATGAATTTAAACAACTAGTATATCCCTCTTAAGAAACAGGAGCTTCTTTAATTTCTAAAGTAAGCAAAACCTTTTTAACAAAGAGTGAATGCGATCAATCTTAAATAAAAAAGGAGGAAGAAGCAGGCTCAAGATCAGAGGCAGGCCCCTGATCATCAGAAAAAAAACTTACCCTCAGAAGCTTCATTAGCCTCATGAGAAAAAGGTATATTAGTAGAATACAAATCTTGTACGGACCTTTTACGTTTATTTGAAGGCGGAATTTACTGCCAACATTTCAGACATTGCAGTCTTAATAAATTCCTTTATGTCAGGAGCAATCTGAGCTGAACATTCCTGTAAAGAACTAACAGAAGGAGCAATACCACCTTTGGAAGCAAGTGCATTATATTGGTCTGAATGCATCAAAACAAGGTATCGCAAAAATAAGGTGAGGGGAGTTACCTCAGCCTGTTTACAATAAACATACTTAACTTTGGTAAAAAAGAGCAGTAGGAGAAATTATCAGGGTGAAAAAGGTGCCAGAAATATTTTTTTCAAAATTTAGGGCTGCCCATAAGAGAACACGGGCGGGAGCTGTGGACTCTTCCCATACAGATGGAAATTAAATTATCAGGTAAGAATAATTTATGTTTTCCATCTTAATATGGGAAGAGTCCACAGTTGCATTCCTTACTTGTGGGGAACATATACCCAACCTCTAGAGTACACAGAATGCTAACGGGAGGGAAAAAAGAGAGGCAGACCCTAATCAGAGGGCACCACAGCCTGCAAAACCTTTCTCCCGAAGGCTGCTTCAGCAGAAGCAAAAAAAAAATCAAACTTGTAAAATTTTGGAAAAAGAAGGTAGCCACCTTACAAATCTGATCCATAGGCGCCTCATTTTTGAAGGCCCAAGAGGAAACCACTGCTCTTGTAGAATGAGCCGTAATCCTCAGAGGAGGCTTATGCCCTGCCGTGTCTATGCTAAACAAATGACACTCCTCGGACAAAAAGATAAGGAAGTCAAAGAGGCCCTCTAACCCCTACGCTTCCCGGAAAAGAGAACAAACAGAAAAAGAGGTTTGTCTAAATTCCTTTGTGGCCCGAAGATAGAACTTCAAGGCACAAACCACATCCAGAAACATGTTGTTGCGAATTGACACAACCTTAGGAAGAAAACCTAACTTGGTTCATAGAGCAGCCTTAACAGCATGAAAAGTCAGATAAGGAGGGACGCATTGCAAGTTAGCAATCACAGATACTCTGCGTGCATAAGCAATAGCCAGTAGAAAAGGAACTTTCTAGGACAACAATTTAATGTCTACTTCATGCATAGGCTCCAACAGAGCCCGTTGCAAAACTTTAAGAACAAGATTTAAACTCCAAGGAGGAGCCTTGGATGTAAACACAGGTCTTATCCCAGCAGAGCCTTAACAAATGGCTGCACATCTGGAAGCTCAGCGAACCTCTTGTACAGTAACACAGACAGGGCCGAAAAACATAATTTATGTAAGAACTTACCTGATAAATTCATTTCTTTCATATTAACAAGAGTCCATGAGCTAGTGACGTATGGGATATACATTCCTACCAGGAGGGGCAAAGTTTCCCAAACCTTAAAATGCCTATAAATACACCCCTCACCACACCCACAAATCAGTTTAACGAATAGCCAAGAAGTGGGGTGATAAGAAAAAAAGTGCGAAGCATATAAAATAAGGAATTGGAATAATTGTGCTTTATACAAAAAAATCATAACCACCACAAAAAAGGGTGGGCCTCATGGACTCTTGTTAATATGAAAGAAATGAATTTATCAGGTAAGTTCTTACATAAATTATGTTTTCTTTCATGTAATTAACAAGAGTCCATGAGCTAGTGACGTATGGGATAATGACTACCCAAGATGTGGATCTTTCCACACAAGAGTCACTAGAGAGGGAGGGATAAAATAAAGACAGCCAATTCCTGCTGAAAATAATCCACACCCAAAATAAAGTTTAACAAAAAACATAAGCAGAAGATTCAAACTGAAACCGCTGCCTGAAGAACTTTTCTACCAAAAACTGCTTCAGAAGAAGAAAATACATCAAAATGGTAGAATTTAGTAAAAGTATGCAAAGAGGACCAAGTTGCTGCTTTGCAGATCTGGTCAACCGAAGCTTCATTCCTAAACGCCCAGGAAGTAGAAACTGACCTAGTAGAATGAGCTGTAATTCTTTGAGGCGGAATTTTACCCGACTCAACATAGGCAAGATGAATTAAAGATTTCAACCAAGATGCCAAAGAAATGGCAGAAGCTTTCTGGCCTTTCCTAGAACCGGAAAAGATAACAAATAGACTAGAAGTCTTACGGAAAGATTTCGTAGCTTCAACATAATATTTCAAAGCTCTAACAACATCCAAAGAATGCAATGATTTCTCCTTAGAATTCTTAGGATTAGGACATAATGAAGGAACCACAATTTCTCTACTAATGTTGTTGGAATTCACAACTTTAGGTAAAAATTCAAAAGAAGTTCGCAACACCGCCTTATCCTGATGAAAAATCAGAAAAGGAGACTCACACGAAAGAGCAGATAATTCAGAAACTCTTCTAGCAGAAGAGATGGCCAAAAGGAACAAAACTTTCCAAGAAAGTAATTTAATGTCCAATGAATGCATAGGTTCAAACGGAGGAGCTTGAAGAGCTCCCAAAACCAAATTCAAACTCCATGGAGGAGAAATTGACTTAATGACAGGTTTTATACGAACCAAAGCTTGTACAAAACAATGAATATCAGGAAGAATAGCAATCTTTCTGTGAAAAAGAACAGAAAGAGCGGAGATTTGTCCTTTCAAAGAACTCGCGGACAAACCCTTATCTAAACCATCCTGAAGAAACTGTAAAATTCTCGGTATTCTAAAAGAATGCCAAGAAAAATGATGAGAAAGACACCAAGAAATATAAGTCTTCCAGACTCTATAATATATCTCTCGAGATACAGATTTACGAGCCTGTAACATAGTATTAATCACGGAGTCAGAGAAACCTCTATGACCAAGAATCAAGCGTTCAATCTCCATACCTTTAAATTTAAGGATTTCAGATCCGGATGGAAAAAAGGACCTTGAGACAGAAGGTCTGGTCTTAACGGAAGAGTCCATGGTTGGCAAGATGCCATCCGGACAAGATCCGCATACCAAAACCTGTGAGGCCATGCCGGAGCTATTAGCAGAACAAACGAGCATTCCCTCAGAATCTTGGAGATTACTCTTGGAAGAAGAACTAGAGGCGGAAAGATATAGGCAGGATGATACTTCCAAGGAAGTGATAATGCATCCACTGCCTCCGCCTGAGGATCCCGGGATCTGGACAGATACCTGGGAAGTTTCTTGTTTAGATGAGAGGCCATCAGATCTATCTCTGGGAGCCCCCACATTTGAACAATCTGAAGAAATACCTCTGGGTGAAGAGACCATTCGCCCGGATGCAACGTTTGGCGACTGAGATAATCCGCTTCCCAATTGTCTACACCTGGGATATGAACCGCAGAGATTAGACAGGAGCTGGATTCTGCCCAAACCAAAATTCGAGATACTTCTTTCATAGCCAGAGGACTGTGAGTCCCTCCTTGATGATTGATGTATGCCACAGTTGTGACATTGTCTGTCTGAAAACAAATGAACGATTCTCTCTTCAGAAGAGGCCAAAACTGAAGAGCTCTGAAAACTGCACGGAGTTCCAAGATATTGATCGGTAATCTCACCTCCTGAGATTCCCAAACTCCTTGTGCCGTCAGAGATCCCCACACAGCTCCCCAACCTGTGAGACTTGCATCTGTTGAAATTACAGTCCAGGTCGGAAGAACAAAAGAAGCCCCCTGAATTAAACGATGGTGATCTGTCCACCACGTCAGAGAGTGCCGAACAATCGGTTTTAAAGATATTAATTGATATATCTTCGTGTAATCCCTGCACCATTGGTTCAGCATACAGAGCTGAAGAGGTCGCATGTGAAAACTTGCAAAGGGGATCGCGTCCGATGCAGCAGTCATAAGACCTAGAATTTCCATGCATAAGGCTACCGAAGGGAATGATTGAGACTGAAGGTTTCGACAGGCTGTAATCAATTTTAGACGTCTCTTGTCTGTTAAAGACAAAGTCATGGACACTGAATCTATCTGGAAACCCAGAAAGGTTACCCTTGTTTGAGGAATCAAAGAACTTTTTGGTAAATTGATCCTCCAACCATGATCTTGAAGAAACAACACAAGTCGATTCGTATGAGACTCTGCTAAATGTAAAGACGGAGCAAGTACCAAGATATCGTCCAAATAAGGAAATACCACAATACCCTGTTCTCTGATTACAGACAGAAGGGCACCGAGAATCTTTGTGAAAATTCTTGGAGCTGTAGCAAGGCCAAACGGTAGAGCCACAAATTGGTAATGCTTGTCTAGAAAAGAGAATCTCAGGAACTGATAATGATCTGGATGAATCGGAATATGCAGATATGCATCCTGTAAATCTATTGTGGACATATAATTCCCTTGCTGAACAAAAGGCAATATAGTCCTTACAGTTACCATCTTGAACGTTGGTATCCTTACATAACGATTCAATAATTTTAGATCCAGAACTGGTCTGAAGGAATTCTCCTTCTTTGGTACAATGAAGAGATTTGAATAAAACCCCATCCCCTGTTCCGGAACTGGAACTGGCATAATTACTCCAGCCAACTCTAGATCTGAAACACAATTCAGAAATGCTTGAGCTTTCACTGGATTTACTGGGACATGGGAAAGAAAAAATCTCTTTGCAGGAGGTCTCATCTTGAAACCAATTCTGTACCCTTCTGAAACAATGTTCTGAATCCAAAGATTGTGAACAGAACTGATCCAAATTTCTTTGAAAAAACGTAACCTGCCCCCTACCAGCTGAACTGGAATGAGGGCCGTACCTTCATGTGAACTTAGAAGCAGGCTTTGCCTTTCTAGCAGGCTTGGATTTATTCCAGACTGGGGATGGTTTCCAAACTGAAACTGCTCCTGAGGACGAAGGATCAGGCTTTTGTTCTTTGTTGAAACGAAAGGAACGAAAACGATTGTTAGCCCTGTTTTTACCTTTAGACTTTTTATCCTGTGGTAAAAAAGTTCCTTTCCCACCAGTAACAGTTGAAATAATAGAATCCAACTGAGAACCAAATAATTTGTTTCCCTGGAAAGAAATGGAAAGTAGAGTTGATTTAGAAGCCATATCAGCATTCCAAGTCTTAAGCCATAAAGCTCTTCTGGCTAAGATAGCCAGAGACATAAATCTAACATCAACTCTAATAATATCAAAAATGGCATCACAGATGAAATTATTAGCATGCTGGAGAAGAATAATAATATCATGAGAATCACGATTTGTTACTTGTTGCGCTAGAGTTTCCAACCAAAAAGTTGAAGCTGCAGCAACATCAGCCAATGATATAGCAGGTCTAAGAAGATTACCTGAACATAGATAAGCTTTTCTTAGAAAAGATTCAATTTTTCTATCTAAAGGATCCTTAAACGAGGTACCATCTGATGTAGGAATGGTAGTACGTTTAGCAAGGGTAGAAATAGCCCCATCAACTTTAGGGATTTTGTCCCAAAATTCTAATCTGTCAGGCGGAACAGGATATAATTGCTTAAAACGTTTAGAAGGAGTAAATGAATTACCCAATCTATCCCATTCCTTAGCAATTACTGCAGAAATAGCATTAGGAACAGGAAAGACTTCTGGAATAACCGCAGGAGCTTTAAAAACCTTATCCAAACGAATAGAATTAGTATCAAGAGGACTAGAATCCTCTATTTCTAAAGCAATTAGTACTTCTTTAAGTAAAGAGCGAATAAATTCCATCTTAAATAAATATGAAGATTTATCAGCATCAATCTCTGATACAGAATCCTCTGAACCAGAAGAGTCCAAAGAATCAGAATGATGGTGTTCATTTAAAAATTCATCTGTAGAGAGAGAAGATTTAAAAGACTTTTTACGTTTACTAGAAGGAGAAATAACAGACAAAGCCTTCTTTATGGATTCAGAAACAAAATCTCTTATGTTATCAGGAACATTCTGCACCTTAGATGTTGAGGGAACTGCAACAGGCAATGGTACATCACTAAAGGAAATATTATCTGCATTAACAAGTTTGTCATGACATTTAATACAAACAACAGCTGGAGGAATAGCTACCAAAAGTTTACAGCAGATACACTTAGCTTTGGTAGATCCAGCAGGCAGAGGTTTTCCTGTAGTATCTTCTGGCTCAGATGCAACGTGAGACATCTTGCAATATGTAAGAGAAAAAACAACATATAAAGCAAAATAGATCAAATTCCTTATAAGACAGTTTCAGGAATGGGAAAAAAATGCCAAACATCAAGCTTCTAGCAACCAGAAGCAAATGAAAAATGAGACTGAAATAATGTGGAGAAAAAAGCGACGCCCATATTTTTTGGCGCCAAATAAGACGCCCACATTATTTGGCGCCTAAATGCTTTTGGCGCCAAAAATGACGCCACATCCGGAACGCCGACATTTTTGGCGCAAAATAACGTCAAAAAAATGACGCAACTTCCGGCGACACGTATGACGCCGGAAACGGAAATGAATTTTTGCGCCAAAAAAGTCCGCGCCAAGAATGACGCAATAAAATGAAGCATTTTCAGCCCCCGCGAGCCTAACAGCCCACAGGGAAAAAAGTCAAATTTTTGAGGTAAGAAAAATATGATAATTAAAGCATAATCCCAAATATGAAACTGACTGTCTGGAAATAAGGAAAGTTGAACATTCTGAGTCAAGGCAAATAAATGTTTGAATACATATATTTAGAACTTTATAAATAAAGTGCCCAACCATAGCTTAGAGTGTCACAGAAAATAAGACTTACTTACCCCAGGACACTCATCTACATGTTTGTAGAAAGCCAAACCAGTACTGAAACGAGAATCAGTAGAGGTAATGGTAAATATAAGAGTATATCGTCGATCTGAAAAGGGAGGTAAGAGATGAATCTCTACGACCGATAACAGAGAACCTTATGAAATAGACCCCGTAGAAGGAGATCACTGCATTCAATAGGCAATACTCTCCTCACATCCCTCTGACATTCACTGCACGCTGAGAGGAAAACCGGGCTCCAACTTGCTGCGGAGCGCATATCAACGTAGAATCTAGCACAAACTTACTTCACCACCTCCCTTGGAGGCAAAGTTTGTAAAACTGATTTGTGGGTGTGGTGAGGGGTGTATTTATAGGCATTTTAAGGTTTGGGAAACTTTGCCCCTCCTGGTAGGAATGTATATCCCATACGTCACTAGCTCATGGACTCTTGTTAATTACATGAAAGAAACTGTCCCATCAGGGGACTTGCAGAAAAGCTCTTCTCCAGTTCATCCTGGAGAACAGAATAAGTAGGTCCTCCACACCTTATGATAGATGCGACGAGCAACCAGCTTACGAGCTTGATGATAGTACAAATAACTCTGAAAACCCTCTTTTGGCTAGGACTAAGCGATCAATCTCCAAACAGTCAGCCTCAGAGAATCTAGACATTAATGAACAAAGAGACCTGATGATGACATCCCCTCTAGATCCGTGAACCACATCCTTCGAGGCCAAGACGGAGCAATCAGTATCACTGATGCCTGCTTGACTCGAGCCACTACACTAGGAAGTAGTGGCAAGGGCCGGAAAGGATAAATTAGATTGAACCTCCAAGGCACCGCTAATGCATCTGTTAGCTCCGCCTGAGGATCCCTGTACCTCAACCCAAATCTGGGTAGCTTGGTATTGAGTCGTTATAAGATCTAACTCTTGCAAATCTCTTCAAACACTCGGGATGGAGAGACCATTCTCCCGGATGGAAGGAATGTCTGCTGAGGAAATCCGCTTCCCAGTTGTCCACACCCTGAATGTGGATAGCTGACAGTGAACAAATGTGGGTCTCCCCCACACCAGAATCCGAGATACTTCCCTAATAACTAGGGAGCTTCTCGTTCCCCCCTGATAGTTGATGTAAGCCACCGAGGATATATTGTCTGATTGGAATCTGATTAACTGGGACGAACCCAGCAGAGGCCAAACCTTCAGAGCATTGTATATTGCCTGAAGATCCAAAATGAGATCAGGAGGGAGCTTTACCTCCTGAGACCAGAGGCCCTGTGCCTTCCTGGCACCCCAAACAGCTCCCCATCCTGACAGACTCGCAACCGTAGTAAATAACCCAAGATGGTCTTGAAACAGACGTCCCTCAGGACAAGTGCTCCGGACAAAACCACCAAGAGAACGATTCTCCCGATTCGTTGTCCAGAGAAATCTGTTGAGACAGATCCAAATGATCGCCGTTCCACTTGTTCAGCATGTGCAGTTGCAACAGTCTGAGGTGAAACCTGGCAAAGGAAATGATGTCCAAGCTGGACACCATGAGGCCAATCACCTCCATACACCGAGCCACAGATGGCCTTAAGGAGATCTGGAGGGCAAGACATGTTGAAGCTAGCTTGCAATGTCTCTGGTCTGTTAGAAGTATTCTCATGTTTATGGAGACTATTATAGTCCCTGAGAAATCTGCCCTGGTACTTGATACAAGAGAACTATCTCTAGATTATCTGCCATCCATGGGATTGAAGAAGACAGGGGAGATATTTTGAATGGTCCACTCTTCGAAACATTTCTTTAGCTAGACCAAACGGAAGGGCAATAAAATGGAAGTGCTGGTCCAGGAATGTAAACCTTAGGAACTGGTCCTTGAGGATTGGTACGTGAAGGGAGCATCCTTCAGATCTATCGTGGTCATGAACTACCCCTCTCAAACAAGGAGAAGAATGGACCTTATTGTCTCCATCTTAAACAAGGGGACATTTAAAAACCTGCTTAAGCACTTTAGGTCCACAATCGGACGGAAGTTCCCTCCTACTTAGGGACCACGAAAGGTTTGAATAGTATCCCAAACCTCTCACTGCGATACACACCAGGACAATAACTCCTAGAGGACAGATCCCGTACACACCCTAGAAAGGCTTCGATCCTTTCTGGTCAGGAAGACAGGAGGAATCTGCCCTTGGGTGGCTGAGACTTTAAACCTATCTTGTAGCCCTGACCTATGACCTCCAGGACCCATGGATCCTGCACGTCCCTGAACCAAGCTACTGAAAAGAGCGACATACTGCCCTTTACATGATCCAGAAGAGAACCGGGGACTGCCCATTCATGCCGACGTAGCCTCCACGGGCTTCTTACTCTGCTCAGATTTATTCCAGAACTGAGCCGGGCTTCCAAGAGCTCTTGGTTTACTCTGGCTTAGCGGAGGACTGCTGACATGGGATGGGATCAGAACGAAAATCGTCCCTAAGATGAGTTCATATACTTTTGTTTAGGAGGGCACCCTCGCCCCCTGTAACCGTGGAGATAATTGAGTCCAGACCTGGACCAGACAAAATCATTCCCTTAAAGGGAGGAAAGAAGTCTAGACTTAGAAGTCATATTCGCAGACCATGACTTCAGCCAGAGCCCGACAGCCTGAACAGAAAAAGCTGAAGCCATAGCATTCAAGCGAATAAACTGCCTAATAGCAGCACAGATAAAAGAATTAACAACCCTCAAGGTCGTAAATCTTTTCTGAGTAACGTCGAGGGGACCCTCCACCCGATCAAATCCTATAAGAAGTCACACCAGAAGGTAGTTTCTCCAGTAACCATGGCAACAGCTGCCGCTGGTTGAAACAAATATCCTGTATGTTGAAACATCTTTCTTAACAGAGTTTCCATCTTTTATCCATGGGCTCTTCAAACAAAAAACTATCCCCAAGCGGGATAGTAGTACGTTTAGCAAGGGTGAAGATAATGCCATCCCATTTAGGGACGGAACCTCACAACTCAATTGAGAGTCCAGAACCAAGGACAATTTGTTAAAAGGGAGAAGAGGAAGGAATCCAATCATGTCCCATTCATTCATAATAATGATCGCCATCTAACAGGAGCAGGGAAGGATAAGGTACCACCCTGTCCTCAAACTCTATCCAATTTAGGAATTAAAAGGTTCATCAGGCAATTTAGCCTCTGGAACCTCTGAATTTGCCAATAACTTTATTTACAAATAAGGGCAAATTCCTAAACTAAAGTCTGGTTTCTCCGCAGCCGGTGGTTTAGAGGCAGCAGACTCTGACCCAGAATGTTCATACTCTGAAGTCGCAGAAAGAACTTCATCTTCCAATAACCCTCAGTTAAATCCAATAAATGATCTGATGTGCTCTGGGAAGGAGTGCAATATGTAACCTTTCGCTTGCACTTAGCAGGGCGAGGTAAAGCATTAAAGGCTGCAGAAACCACCGTCTGAACTGCGCAGTAACGTCTGGTGAAAAAAGACCCCCTCCAGATGGAGAATCAGCAATGCTACGGGAAAACTGCATGTGTAGAGATATAAAACTGTAGGGTACGCACCTCACTGGACGACAACTCCTCAGAGGTGGACGGCTCCGTGGTATCAAACATGTTTGATATTATCACATTATCAAGGCATATGGAACATAATTGAGAGGGCAGAACTAAGGCCACCTCACCATATAAACAGGAATTACTCATTAGATAAAAAGGGAGTGCCCTTTAAAGTAACAGAATCCTCAATCGCTAGTGCAATAACCGGAGAACTTAGAGAAATACAACATCCTATTTTATTAAAAAAAACGGTACCCTTATACCCCCAATGGCTGGGGCACTTACCACCTCCTATGACCCAGACAGTACAGAGATGTATGACTCCTCTCTGATAGATACCCGGTCAGGAAAAGGACCGTCCCTGCTATGAGAAAGCACCCAAAGCTTGTAAGCTGCATGGCTCTCAAAGTGAAAGTGAAACCTGTATATTCCATAATAGCCTAATAGCCCATAACATCTCACACATAAAAGCAGCATAAAATCAAACATATAAGATTATTCCCCCCTGTTCAATAATCCCCCTAAGGAGATATTAACCTTTGTTTCTATACAGATTAAAGGAGTCACACTGACCATGTCTTCTTCGTTATCATACATGTATAAAATATGAAACGATCTTACCAGAATCTACGGCGTGGAACAGGAACATGGCCCTTCAAGTGTGACAGATAGTAGCATCGATTCTGACATGGACTTGAGTGAAGAAAGCAGGCAGCGAAACTAGTCAACGCTGATTGCCAATGGAGCTGTTAATGAGTCGGGATCGTGTCGCAGAAAGACTCTCCCTGCATCTCCGGACACTAACTTTCATCCATGCTCTCACTGAGAGGCTGACAGGACTACTTAAAACTCCAGTCCCATCTCAAAGAGTACTACCCTCCATAAGATACTACTCCGAAATCTTCTGACACTTCTTTGTCTCCTCATGGTGGCCAGGTTCAGTATATTCCACAAGTAAGGAATGCAGCTGTGGACTCTTCCCATATTAAGATGGAAAACACACACCCTGAACTCTTTAAATTTCCCCCTGACAAACACTGTACTCTGAGGGTAAATGGGCCTTAATTCCTTTCTCAACCAAGAAATCATCTGCACATCTTTATTCTTCACAATTCTCCAGTGGAGGCAAAGATGAGACTAACTACTGTAGAAGTGGGAGGGGTTATATAGAGCTCTTGGGGTTTGGAAATCTTTGCCTCCTCCAAGGGGCAGGGAGAGTAATTACCAGGAGTAATGTTTCATGGACTCTTACAACCTTTATGAAAGAAAAAACTATTTATGCTTATATGATAAATTAATTTCTTTCATGGTGGTGAGAGTTCACAACCGATTACACCAGGGAATTCACCTAGTGGACAGGAGGCAAATTCCCAGGTGTAATGGATTGTGGACTCTCAGCCTCTTTAGAAAGAAAAAAAAAAACTAAAGAAAAAAAAACTAAAGAAAAAAAAACTAAAGAAAAAAAAACTAAAGAAAAAAAAACTAAAGAAAAAAAAACTAAAGAAAAAAAAACTAAAGAAAAAAAAACTTGAACTACCACTAGTGGAACAAAGATTTTACTTTCTATTAGCTTTAAATATACAAATGTAACAACTGGACCGCACTATGGTTCTGTTTAAAAAAGAAAGGCAAGAAAACTTTACTTGGGAGTTAAAGCCTTTGATAATCTTTCCTTGATACTATAATTTGTTTTACTATAAAAAAAAAAATAGTGGATCCAAACTGCTGAAAAGCTTAAAAACATAATTTATGCTTACCTGATAAATTTATTTCTCTTGAAGTGTGTTCAGTCCACGGGTCATCCATTACTTATGGGATATATTCTCCTTCCCAACAGGAAGTTGCAAGAGGATCACCCAAGCAGAGCTGCTATATATATATTTAGGTCATTTTTTCTAATATAATTTTTTGGTTAGGGAGTTGTGAATTTTTTTTTTTCTTCTGCTGCATTTTAAAATTAAATTTTCCCCAGCCAGGGCTCGTAAAAAGTTTGCATACAGTCTCAGGTAGGTTGAATTAGCACATGTGTACAGTGTGGATGCATGATGCATCTGTATATGGAAAATAGTGGGGAGGCATGCAAGTGTGTTTAGGGATATAGGGACCTATATGTGACAATTACAAAGAGTTGTGTATAGATATAAGGAATACAGGCAGTTGTGTATTTGACATATGGTCCGGAGTTTGTGTATGTATGTGTATAGATATAGACTAGATAGTGAGAGCTGTGTATTGGAAAATGGTGTGTGTGTGTATAGAGGCAGAGTGTTGTGCACTTCATACAGGGAGCTGTGTATATAGAGAGACAGGGAGCTGTGTATGACATGTATTTGGGGACACAGTGCTGTATTTGTATTTCAGAGAGGGTTGTAGAAGTATATGTAAGAATATAGCTGTTTGTGTGTGTGTGATATAGTAGTAGGGGTTGTGCATTTGATGCAGAGAACATGTATTTGGTGCCATAAACCTTTTTCATTCACAAAGCTATGCCAATATATCTACAGTCCACAAAGCTGTTCATTTTTTTAGCATATAGTGGTATGGCCCTGGTATTTCAAATAGAAAACTGTGTATGCATATATGTGGATATGTTGGAGCTGTGTAGGTATGGTGTACATGCCCAGGTTTTTCTTAATGGGAGCTGAATTTGTGTGTATGGTAGCCCAGACCTGCATATTTCTTACAGACAGCTGTGCTTTGTGTATATGGTGGTTCAGATCTGAGTATTTCATAGTGGGAGCTATGTATGTGTGTATGCTGACAGACATGGGTGTTTCATTGAGAGAATGTGTGTGTGTGTGTGTGTGCTGGCATAAAACTGGGTATTTCCTAGTTGGTGCTCTGTTTGAGTGTATGGTGACACAGATCTTGGTATATCATAGTCAGATCTGTGTTTGCGTATATGGTGGCACAGAGCAGGGCATTTTACAGTGAATGTTGTGTTTGTTTGTGTGTATGGTGCCACACAGATCTGGGTATTTCACAGTGGGGGAGATGTTTGTGTGTATGTGGTGCCAAACAGACCTGGGTATTTCCCAGTGGGGGAGATGTTTGTGTGTATGTGGTGCCCCAGACCTGGGTATTTTCACAGTGGGATTGACTGAGGTCTGTGTGTATGGTGTCACAGAACTGGGTATTTCACAGTGGGGTTGAGGTCTGTGTGTATAGTGCCACAGTCTGACCTGGGTATTTCCCATAAGCCAGGAGCCTATATAGCACCAGGGTCCAGGTTGCTTTCAAGTTTCCAGTGAGTACTGTGGCTGAGACTCTTACTGCCGCTCATCACCCCCATGGCCCCCTCCGAGTCCTCACACCAGTCCTCCCGCCTGGTCACCCCTGCCCTGCTGGCCCCATCCCTCCTTACCAGTCTTCTCCGCTCCGGTGACTGTCCTGGCTGGCTCCTGTACATCTGCGATCCACTCACAGTCCCACACTGCTCTGCTGCGATAATGCACAAAGGTCAGCCCGCCGTCAGTGCGTGCGATCCTCACAGCCGCTCCTCACTGCCCTGGGAGGGAGATCACGTGCGGACGTGCGTGTCTCCCTCCATCCATGTGCGGCAAGTCAGTGGCAACAACGGTCTGGGACAGGAAGGCGGGCGGCGTAAAAAACCGGGTCACGTGACCGCCAAACGATAACATTTTTTAATCAAATTTACCGAAAAAAAATAAAAAGTTTTAAAGAAAATATGCATTTGAAAGTGCCACTGTGCCGCCCCCCCAAATCTGCCGCCCTAGGCCACGGCCTTGTTGGCCTAGGGATAAATACGCCCCTGGGTGCAGTGGTGACTGGAGTTTTAATTAAAATTTAGAACTGCCTCAAAAAGACACGGCGGGCCGTGGACTGAACACACTACAAGAGAAATAAATTTATCAGGTAAGCATAAATTATGTTTTCTCTTGTTAAGTGTGTTCAGTCCACGGGTCATCCATTACTTATGGGATACCAATACCAAAGCTAAAGTACACGGATGATGGGAGGGACAAGGCAGGAACATTACACAGAAGGAACCACTGCCTGTAGAACCTTTCTCCCAAAAACAGCCTCCGAAGAAGCAAAAGTGTAAAATTTGTAAAATTTTGAAAAGGTATGAAGTGAAGACCAAGTCGCAGCCTTGCAAATCTGTTCAACAGAGGCCTCATTCTTAAAGGCCCAGGTGGAAGCCACAGCTCTAGTGGAATGAGCTGTAATTCTTTCAGGGGGCTGCTGTCCAGCAGTCTCATAGGCTAAACAAATTATGCTACGAAGCCAAAAAGAGAGAGAGGTGGCCGAAGCCTTTTGACCTCTCCTCTGTCCAGAATAAACGACAGAGAAGAAGTTTGTCGAAAATCTTTAGTTGCCTGTAAGTAGAACTTCAGGGCACGGACTACATCCAGATTATGTAAAAGACGTTCCTTCTTCGAAGAAGGATTAGGACATAATGATGGAACAACAATCTCTTGATTGATATTCCTGTTAGAAACTACCTTAGGTAAAAACCCAGGTTTAGTACGCAGAACTACCTTGTCTGAATGAAAAATCAGATAAGGAGAATCAAAATGTAAGGCAGATAACTCAGAGACTCTTCGAGCCGAGGAAATAGCCATCAAAAACAGAACTTTCCAAGATAACAGCTTAATATCAATGGAATGAAGGGGTTCAAACGGAACACCTTGAAGAACTTTAAGAACTAAGTTTAAACTCCACGGTGGAGCAACAGTCTTAAACACAGGCTTAATCCTAGCCAAAGCCTGACAAAAAGCCGTAACGTCTGGAACTTCTGCCAGACGTTTGTGTAAAAGAATAGACAGAGCAGAAAGCAGAATTTATGATTACCTGATAAATTACTTTCTCCAACGGTGTGTCCGGTCCACGGCGTCATCCTTACTTGTGGGATATTCTCTTCCCCAACAGGAAATGGCAAAGAGCCCAGCAAAGCTGGTCACATGATCCCTCCTAGGCTCCGCCTTCCCCAGTCATTCGACCGACGTAAAGGAGGAATATTTGCATAGGAGAAATCATATGATACCGTGGTGACTGTAGTTAAAGAAAATAAATTATCAGACCTGATTAAAAAACCAGGGCGGGCCGTGGACCGGACACACCGTTGGAGAAAGTAATTTATCAGGTAAACATAAATTCTGCTTTCTCCAACATAGGTGTGTCCGGTCCACGGCGTCATCCTTACTTGTGGGAACCAATACCAAAGCTTTAGGACACGGATGAAGGGAGCAAATCAGGTCACCTAGATAGAAGGCACCACGGCTTGCAAAACCTTTCTCCCAAAAATAGCCTCAGAAGAAGCAAAAGTATCAAATTTGTAAAATTTAGTAAAAGTGTGCAGTGAAGACCAAGTCGCTGCCTTACATATCTGATCAACAGAAGCCTCGTTCTTGAAGGCCCATGTGGAAGCCACAGCCCTAGTGGAATGAGCTGTGATTCTTTCAGGAGGCTGCCGTCCGGCAGTCTCGTAAGCCAATCTGATGATGCTTTTAATCCAAAAAGAGAGAGAGGTAGAAGTTGCTTTTTGACCTCTCCTTTTACCAGAATAAACAACAAACAAAGAAGATGTTTGTCTAAAATCCTTTGTAGCATCTAAATAGAATTTTAGAGCACGAACTACATACAAATTGTGCAACAAACGTTCCTTCTTTGAAACTGGATTCGGACACAAAGAAGGCACGACTATCTCCTGGTTAATGTTTTTGTTAGAAACAACTTTCGGAAGAAAACCAGGTTTAGTACGTAAAACCACCTTATCTGCATGGAACACCAGATAAGGAGGAGAACACTGCAGAGCAGATAATTCTGAAACTCTTCTAGCAGAAGAAATTGCAACCAAAAACAAAACTTTCCAAGATAATAACTTAATATCAACGGAATGTAAGGGTTCAAACGGAACCCCCTGAAGAACTGAAAGAACTAAATTGAGACTCCAAGGAGGAGTCAAAGGTTTGTAAACAGGCTTGATTCTAACCAGAGCCTGAACAAAGGCTTGAACATCTGGCACAGCTGCCAGCTTTTTGTGAAGTAACACAGACAAGGCAGAAATCTGTCCCTTCAAAGAACTTGCAGATAATCCTTTCTCCAAACCTTCTTGAAGAAAGGATAGAATCTTAGGAATTTTTACCTTGTCCCAAGGGAATCCTTTAGATTCACACCAACAGATATATTTTTTCCATATTTTGTGGTAGATTTTTCTAGTTACAGGCTTTCTGGCCTGAACAAGAGTATCAATGACAGAATCTGAGAACCCTCGCTTTGATAAGATCAAGCGTTCAATCTCCAAGCAGTCAGTTGGAGTGAGACCAGATTCGGATGTTCGAACGGACCTTGAACAAGAAGGTCTCGTCTCAAAGGTAGCTTCCATGGTGGAGCCGATGACATATTCACCAGGTCTGCATACCAAGTCCTGCGTGGCCACGCAGGAGCTATCAAGATCACCGATGCCCTCTCCTGATTGATCCTGGCTACCAGCCTGGGGATGAGAGGAAACGGCGGGAATACATAAGCTAGTTTGAAGGTCCAAGGTGCTACTAGTGCATCTACTAGAGTCGCCTTGGGATCCCTGGATCTGGACCCGTAGCAAGGAACCTTGAAGTTCTGACGAGAGGCCATCAGAACCATGTCTGGAATGCCCCACAATTGAGTAATTTGGGAAAGATTTCCGGATGGAGTTCCCACTCCCCCGGATGAAATGTCTGACGACTCAGAAAATCCGCTTCCCAATTTTCCACTCCTGGGATGTGGATTGCAGACAAGTGGCAGGAGTGAGTCTCCGCCCATTGAATGATTTTGGTCACTTCTTCCATCGCCAGGGAACTCCTTGTTCCCCCCTGATGGTTGATGTACGCAACAGTCGTCATGTTGTCTGATTGAAACCGTATGAACTTGGCCTTTGCTAGCTGAGGCCAAGCCTTGAGAGCATTGAATATCGCTCTCAGTTCCAGAATATTTATCGGGAGAAGAGATTCTTCCCGAGACCAAAGACCCTGAGCTTTCAGGGGTCCCCAGACCGCGCCCCAGCCCACCAGACTGGCGTCGGTCGTGACAATGACCCACTCTGGTCTGCGGAAGCTCATCCCCTGTGACAGGTTGTCCAGGGACAGCCACCAACGGAGTGAATCTCTGGTCCTCTGATCTACTTGTATCGTCGGAGACAAGTCTGTATAGTCCCCATTCCACTGACTGAGCATGCACAGTTGTAATGGTCTTAGATGAATTCGCGCAAAAGGAACTATGTCCATTGCCGCTACCATCAAACCTATTACTTCCATGCACTGCGCTATGGAAGGAAGAGGAACAGAATGAAGTATTTGAAAAGAGTTTAGAAGTTTTGATTTTCTGGCCTCTGTCAGAAAAATCCTCATTTCTAAGGAGTCTATTATTGCTCCCAAGAAGGGAACCCTTGTTGACGGAGATAGAGAACTTTTTTCTACGTTCACTTTCCACCCGTGAGATCTGAGAAAGGCCAGGACAATGTCCGTGTAAGCCTTTGCTTGTGGAAGGGACGACGCTTGAATCAGAATGTCGTCCAAGTAAGGTACTACTGCAATGCCCCTTGGTCTTAGCACCGCTAGAAGGGACCCTAGAACCTTTGTGAAAATTCTTGGAGTAGTGGCTAATCCGAACGGAAGTGCCACAAACTGGTAATGCTTGTCCAGGAATGCGAACCTTAGGAACCGATGATGTTCCTTGTGGATAGGAATATGTAGATACGCATCCTTTAACTCCACCGTGGTCATGAATTGACCTTCCTGGATGGAAGGAAGAATTGTTCGAATGGTTTCCATTTTGAACGATGGAACCTTGAGAAACTTGTTTAGGATCTTGAGATCTAAGATTGGTCTGAATGTTCCCTCTTTTTTGGGAACTACGAACAGATTGGAGTAGAACCCCATCCCTTGTTCTCCTAATGGAACAGGATGAATCACTCCCATTTTTAACAGGTCTTCTACACAATGTAAGAATGCCTGTTTTTTTATGTGGTCTGAAGACAATTGAGACCTGTGGAACCTCCCCCTTGGGGGAAGCCCCTTGAATTCCAGAAGATAACCTTGGGAGACTATTTCTAGTGCCCAAGGATCCAGAACATCTCTTGCCCAAGCCTGAGCGAAGAGAGAGAGTCTGCCCCCCACCAGATCCGGTCCCGGATCGGGGGCCAACATCTCATGCTGTCTTGGTAGCAGTGGCAGGTTTCTTGGCCTGCTTTCCTTTGTTCCAGCCTTGCATTGGCCTCCAGGCTGGCTTGGCTTGAGAAGTATTACCCTCTTGCTTAGAGGACGTAGCACTTGGGGCTGGTCCGTTTCTGCGAAAGGGACAAAAATTAGGTTTATTTTTGGCCTTGAAAGACCTATCCTGAGGAAGGGCGTGGCCCTTGCCCCCAGTGATATCAGAGATAATCTCTTTCAAGTCAGGGCCAAACAGCGTTTTCCCCTTGAAAGGAATGTTAAGCAATTTGTTCTTGGAAGACGCATCCGCTGACCAAGATTTTAGCCAAAGCGCTCTGCGCGCCACAATAGCAAAACCAGAATTTTTCGCCGCTAACCTAGCCAATTGCAAAGTGGCGTCTAGGGTGAAAGAATTAGCCAATTTGAGAGCATGAATTCTGTCCATAATCTCCTCATAAGAAGAAGAATTATTATTGAGCGCCTTTTCTAGTTCATCGAACCAGAAACACGCTGCTGTAGTGACAGGAACAATGCATGAAATTGGTTGTAGAAGGTAACCTTGCTGAACAAACATCTTTTTAAGCAAACCTTCTAATTTTTTATCCATAGGATCTTTGAAAGCACAACTATCTTCTATGGGTATAGTGGTGCGTTTGTTTAGAGTAGAAACCGCCCCCTCGACCTTGGGGACTGTCTGCCATAAGTCCTTTCTGGGGTCGACCATAGGAAACAATTTTTTAAATATGGGGGGAGGGTCGAAAGGTATACCGGGCCTTTCCCATTCTTTATTTACAATGTCCGCCACCCGCTTGGGTATAGGAAAAGCTTCGGGGGGCCCCGGGACCTCTAGGAACTTGTCCATTTTACATAGTTTCTCTGGAATGACCAAATTCTCACAATCATCCAGAGTAGATAACACCTCCTTAAGCAGAGCGCGGAGATGTTCCAATTTAAATTTAAATGTAATCACATCAGGTTCAGCTTGTTGAGAAATTTTCCCTGAATCTGAAATTTCTCCCTCAGACAAAACCTCCCTGGCCCCCTCAGACTGGTGTAGGGGCACTTCAGAACCAATATCATCAGCGTCCTCATGCTCTTCAGTATTTTCTAAAACAGAGCAGTCGCGCTTTCGCTGATAAGTGGGCATTTTGGCTAAAATGTTTTTGATAGAATTATCCATTACAGCCGTTAATTGTTGCATAGTAAGGAGTATTGGCGCGCTAGATGTACTAGGGGCCTCCTGTGTGGGCAAGACTGGTGTAGACGAAGGAGGGGATGATGCAGTACCATGCTTACTCCCCTCACTTGAGGAATCATCTTGGGCATCATTTTCTCTAAATTTTGTGTCACATAAATCACATCTATTTAAATGAGAAGGAACCTTGGCTTCCCCACATACAGAACACAGTCTATCTGGTAGTTCAGACATGTTAAACAGGCATAAACTTGATAAAGTACAAAAACGTTTTAAAATAAAACCGTTACTGTCACTTTAAATTTTAAACTGAACACACTTTATTACTGCAAATGTGAAAAAGTATTAAGGAATTGTTCAAAATTCACCAAAATTTCACCACAGTGTCTTAAAGCCTTAAGAGTATTGCACACCAAATTTGGCCGTTTTTATAATTAACCCCTTTACAGTCCCTGGTATCTGCTTTGCTGAGACCCAACCAAGCCCAAAGGGGAATACGATACCAAATGACGCCTTCAGAAAGTCTTTTCTATGTATCAGAGCTCCTCACACATGCATCTGCATGTCATGCTTCCCAAAAACAAGTGCGCAATAGAGGCGCGAAAATGAGACTCTGCCTATGATTAGGGAAAGCCCCTAGAGAATAAGGTGACCAATACAGTGCCTGCCGGTTATTTTACATAGTTCCCAAGATTAAAATAATTCCTCAAGGCTATGGGGTATAAAATATGCTTATATATGAATCGTTTTAGCCCAGAAAAATGTCTACAGTCTTAAAAGCCCTTGTGAAGCCCTTTTTTTCTTTATGTAATAAAAATGGCTTACCGGATCCCATAGGGAAAATGACAGCTTCCAGCATTACATCGTCTTGTTAGAAATGTGTCATACCTCAAGCAGCAAAAGTCTGCTCACTGTTTCCCCCAACTGAAGTTAATTCCTCTCAACAGTCCTGTGTGGAAACAGCCATCGATTTTAGTAACGGTTGCTAAAATCATTTTCCTCTTACAAACAGAAATCTTCATCTCTTTTCTGTTTCAGAGTAAATAGTACATACCAGCACTATTTTAAAATAACAAACTCTTGATTGAATAATAAAAACTACAGTTAAACACCAAGCCATCTCCGTGGAGATGTTGCCTGTACAACGGCAAAGAGAATGACTGGGGAAGGCGGAGCCTAGGAGGGATCATGTGACCAGCTTTGCTGGGCTCTTTGCCATTTCCTGTTGGGGAAGAGAATATCCCACAAGTAAGGATGACGCCGTGGACCGGACACACCTATGTTGGAGAAATCTGTCCCTTTAACGAACTAGCAGATAAACCCTTTTCTAAACCCTCTTGTAGAAAAGACAATATCCTAGAAATCCTGACTTTACTCCATGAGTAACTCTTGGATTCACACCAGTATAAATATTTACGCCATGTCTTATGGTAAATCTTTCTGGTAACAGGTTTCCGAGCCTGTATTAAAGTATCAATAACCGACTCCGAGAAACCACGCTTTGATAGAATCAAGCGTTCAATCTCCATGCAGTCAGCCTCAGAGAAATTAGGCTTGGATGGTTGAAAGGACCCTGAATAAGAAGGTCCTGCCTCAGAGGCAGAGACCATGGTGGACAGGACGACATGTCCACTAGGTCTGCATACCAGGTCCTGCGTGGCCACGCAGGCGCTATCAAAATCACAGAAGCTCTCTCCTGTTTGATCCTGGCAATCAATCAAGGCAGCAACGGAAACGGAGGAAACACATAAGCCATCTTGAAACCCCAAGGAGCTGCTAGAGCATCTATCAGCACCGCTCCCGGGTCCCTGGATCTGGATCCGTAACAAGGAAGCTTGGCGTTCTGGCGAGACGCCATGAGATCCAGTTCTGGTTTGCCCCAACGATGAATCAGTTGAGCAAAGACCTCCGGATGAAGTTCCCACTCCCCCGGATGAAAAGTCTGGCGACTCAGAAAGTCCGCCTCCCAGTTCTCCACGCCTGGGATGTGGATCGCTGACAGGTGGCAAGAGTGAGACTCTGCCCAGCGAATTATCTTTCAGACTTCTAACATCGCTAGGGAACTCCTGGTTCCCCCTTGATGGTTGATGTAAGCCACAGTCGTGATGTTGTCCGACTGAAATCTGATGAACCTCAGTGTTGCTAACTGAGGCCAAGCTAGAAGAGCATTGAATATCGTTCTTAATTCCAGAATATTCATTGGGAGGAGTTTCTCCTCCTGAGTCCACGATCCCTGAGCCTTCAGGGAGTTCCAGACTGCGCCCCAGCCTAGTAGGCTGGCATCTGTTGTTACAATCGTCCAATCTGGCCTGCGAAAAGTCATTCCTTTGGACAGATGAACCCGCGACAACCACCAGAGAAGAGAATCTCTGGCTTCCTGGTCCAGATTCAGTAGAGGGGACAGATCTGAATAATCCCCATTCCACTGACTTAGCATGCACAATTGCAGCGGTCTGAGATGTAGGCGCGCAAATGGCACTATGTCCATTGCCGCGACCATTAAGCCGATTACTTCCATGCACTGAGCTACCGATGGCCTTGGAATGTAATGAAGGTCACGGCAAGCATTTAGAATCTTTGATAACCTGGACTCCGTCAGGTAAATCTTCATCTCTACAGAATCTATCAGAGTCCCTAGAAAAGGAACCCTTGTGAGTGGTAACAGAGAACTCTTTTCCACGTTCACTTTCCACCCATGCGACCTCAGAAATGCAAGAACTATCTCTGTATGAGACTTTGCATTTTGAAAACTCGACGCATGTATCAGAATGTCGTCTAGGTACGGAGCCACCACTATGCCTCGCGGTCTTAGTACCACCAGAAGTGAGCCTAGAACCTTTGTAAAAATTCTCGGGGCCGTAGCTAACCCGAAGGGAAGAGCTACAAACTGGAAATGCCTGTCTAGAAAGGTAAACCTTAGGTACCGATAATGATCTTTGTGAATCGGTATGTGAAGGTAGGCATCCTTTAAGTCCACTGTGGTCATATACTGACCCTCTTGGATCATGGGTAGGATGGTTTGAATAGTTTCCATTTTGAATGATGGAACCCTTAGGAACTTGTTTAAGATCTTTAGGTCCAAGATTGGTCTGAAGGTTCCCTCTTTTTTGGGAACCACAAACAGATTTGAGTAAAACCCTTGCCCTTGTTCCGTTCGCGGAACTGGGTGGATCACTCCCATTACTAAGAGGTCTTGTACACATTGTAGAAATGCATCTTTCTTTATTAGGTTTGTTGATAACCTTGATAGATGAAATCTCCCCTGTGGAGGAGAAGCTTTGAAGTCCAGAAGGTATCCCTGAGATATGATCTCCAACGTCCAGGGATCCTGGACATCTCTTGCCCAAGCCTGGGCAAAGAGAGAGAGTCTGCCCCCCACTAGATCCGTTTCCGGATAGGGGGCCCGTCCTTCATGCTGTCTTAGGGGCAGAAGTAGGCTTTCTGGCCTGCTTGCCCTTGTTCCAGGATTGGTTGCTTTTCCAACCCTGTCTGTAACGAGCAGCAGTTCCTTCCTGTTTTGGAGCGGAGGAAGTTGATGCTGCTCCTGCCTTGAAATTACGAAAGGCACAAAAATTAGACTGTTTGGCCTTTGATTTGGCCCTATCCTGAGGAAGGGAGTGACCCTTACCTCCAGTAATGTCAGCAATAATTTCTTTCAAGCCGGGCCCGAATAAGGTTTGCCCTTTGAAAGGAATATTAAGCAATTTAGATTTAGAAGTCACATCTGCTGACCAGGATTTAAGCCATAGCGCTCTGCGCGCCTGGATGGCAAATCCGGAGTTCTTAGCCGTTAGTTTGGTTAAATGCACCACGGCATTCGAAACAAATGCATTAGCTAGCTTAAGTGCTTTAAGCTTGTTCATGATCTCCTCCAATGGTGCTGTGCGAATAGCCTCTTCTAGAGACTCAAACCAGAAAGCCGCCGCAGCAGTGATGGGCGCAATGCATGCAAGGGGCTGTAATATAAAACCTTGTTGAACAAACATTTTCTTAAGGTAAACAGAATTTATGTTTACCTGATAAATTACTTTCTCCAACGGTGTGTCCGGTCCACGGCGTCATCCTTACTTGTGGGATATTCTCTTCCCCAACAGGAAATGGCAAAGAGCCCAGCAAAGCTGGTCACATGATCCCTCCTAGGCTCCGCCTACCCCAGTCATTCGACCGACGTTAAGGAGGAATATTTGCATAGGAGAAACCATATGGTACCGTGGTGACTGTAGTTAAAGAAAATAAATTATCAGACCTGATTAAAAAAACCAGGGCGGGCCGTGGACCGGACACACCGTTGGAGAAAGTAATTTATCAGGTAAACATAAATTCTGTTTTCTCCAACATAGGTGTGTCCGGTCCACGGCGTCATCCTTACTTGTGGGAACCAATACCAAAGCTTTAGGACACGGATGAAGGGAGGGAGCAAATCAGGTCACCTAAATGGAAGGCACCACGGTTTGCAAAACCTTTCTCCCAAAAATAGCCTCAGAAGAAGCAAAAGTATCAAACTTGTAAAATTTGGTAAAAGTGTGCAGTGAAGACCAAGTCGCTGCCCTACATATCTGATCAACAGAAGCCTCGTTCTTGAAGGCCCATGTGGAAGCCACAGCCCTAGTGGAATGAGCTGTGATTCTTTCGGGAGGCTGCCGTCCGGCAGTCTCGTAAGCCAATCTGATGATGCTTTTAATCCAAAAAGAGAGAGAGAGGTAGAAGTTGCTTTTTGACCTCTCCTTTTACCGGAATAAACAACAAACAAGGAAGATGTTTGTCTAAAATCCTTTGTAGCTTCTAAATAGAATTTTAGAGCGCGAACAACATCCAAATTGTGCAACAAACGTTCCTTCTTTGAAACTGGTTTCAGACACAGAGAAGGTACGATAATCTCCTGGATAATGTTTTTGTTAGAAACAACTTTTGGAAGAAAACCAGGTTTAGTACGTAAAACCACCTTATCTGCATGGAACACCAGATAAGGAGAAGAACACTGCAGAGCAGATAATTCTGAAACTCTTCTAGCAGAAGAAATTGCAACTAAAAACAAAACTTTCCAAGATAATAACTTAATATCAACGGAATGTAAGGGTTCAAACGGAACCCCCTGAAGAACTGAAAGAACTAAATTGAGACTCCAAGGAGGAGTCAAAGGTTTGTAAACAGGCTTAATTCTAACCAGAGCCTGAACAAAGGCTTGAACATCTGGCACAGCTGCCAGCTTTTTGTGAAGTAACACAGACAAGGCAGAAATCTGTCCCTTCAGGGAACTTGCAGATAATCCTTTTTCCAATCCTTCTTGAAGGAAGGATAGAATCTTAGGAATCTTAACCTTGTCCCAAGGGAATCCTTTAGATTCACACCAACAGATATATTTTTTCCAAATTTTGTGGTAAATCTTTCTAGTTACAGGCTTTCTGGCCTGAACAAGAGTATCGATAACAGAATCTGAGAACCCTCGCTTCGATAAGATCAAGCGTTCAATCTCCAAGCAGTCAGCTGGAGTGAAACCAGGTTCGGATGTTCGAACGGACCCTGAACAAGAAGGTCTCGTCTCAAAGGTAGCTTCCAAGGTGGAGCCGATGACATATTCACCAGATCTGCATACCAAGTCCTGCGTGGCCACGCAGGAGCTATCAAGATCACCGACGCCCTCTCCTGATTGATCCTGGCTACCAGCCTGGGGATGAGAGGAAACAGCGGGAACCCATAAGCTAGTTTGAAGGTCCAAGGTGCTACTAGTGCATCCACTAGAGCCGCCTTGGGATCCCTGGATCTGGACCCGTAGCAAGGAACTTTGAAGTTCTGACGAGAGGCCATCAGATCCATGTCTGGAATGCCCCACAGCTGAGTGACTTGGGCAAAGATTTCCGGATGGAGTTCCCACTCCCCCGGATGCAATGTCTGACGACTCAGAAAATCCGCTTCCCAATTTTCCACTCCTGGGATGTGGATAGCGGACAGGTGGCAGGAGTGAGACTCCGCCCATAGAATGATTTTGGTCACTTCTTCCATCGCTAGGGAACTCCTTGTTCCCCCCTGATGGTTGATGTACGCAACAGTTGTCATGTTGTCTGATTGAAACCGTATGAACTTGGCCCTCGCTAGCTGAGGCCAAGCTTTGAGAGCATTGAATATCGCTCTCAGTTCCAGAATATTTATCGGTAGAAGAGATTCTTCCCGAGACCAAAGACCCTGAGCTTTCAGGGATCCCCAGACCGCGCCCCAGCCCATCAGACTGGCGTCGGTCGTGATAATGACCCACTCTGGTCTGCGGAATGTCATCCCTTGTGACAGGTTGTCCAGGGACAGCCACCAACGGAGTGAGTCTCTGGTCCTCTGATTTACTTGTATCTTCGGAGACAAGTCTGTATAATCCCCATTCCACTGACTGAGCATGCACAGTTGTAATGGTCTTAGATGAATGCGCGCAAAAGGAACTATGTCCATTGCCGCTACCATCAACCCGATCACTTCCATGCACTGAGCTATGGAAGGAAGAGGAACGGAATGAAGTATCCGACAAGAGTCTAGAAGCTTTGTTTTTCTGGCCTCTGTCAGAAATATCCTCATTTCTAAGGAGTCTATTATTGTTCCCAAGAAGGGAACCCTTGTTGACGGAGATAGAGAACTCTTTTCCACGTTCACTTTCCATCCGTGAGATCTGAGAAAGGCCAGGACTATGTCCGTGTGAGCCTTTGCTTGAGGAAGGGACGACGCTTGAATCAGAATGTCGTCCAAATAAGGTACTACAGCAATGCCCCTTGGTCTTAGCACAGCTAGAAGGGACCCTAGTACCTTTGTGAAAATCCTTGGAGCAGTGGCTAATCCGAAAGGAAGCGCCACGAACTGGTAATGCTTGTCCAGGAATGCGAACCTTAGGAACCGATGATGTTCCTTGTGGATAGGAATATGTAGATACGCATCCTTTAAATCCACCGTGGTCATGAATTGACCTTCCTGGATGGAAGGAAGAATAGTTCGAATGGTTTCCATCTTGAACGATGGAACCTTGAGAAACTTGTTTAAGATCTTGAGATCTAAGATTGGTCTGAACGTTCCCTCTTTTTTGGGAACTATGAACAGATTGGAGTAGAACCCCATCCCTTGTTCTCTTAATGGAACAGGATGAATCACTCCCATTTTTAACAGGTCTTCTACACAATGTAAGAATGCCTGTTTTTTTATGTGGTCTGAAGACAACTGAGACCTGTGGAACCTCCCCCTTGGGGGAAGCCCCTTGAATTCCAGAAGATAACCTTGGGAGACTATTTCTAGCGCCCAAGGATCCAGAACATCTCTTGCCCAAGAGAGAGAGTCTGCCCCCCACCAGATCCGGTCCCGGATCGGGGGCCAACATTTCATGCTGTCTTGGTAGCAGTGGCAGGTTTCTTGGCCTGCTTTCCCTTGTTCCAGCCTTGCATTGGTCTCCAAGCTGGCTTGGCTTGAGAAGTATTACCCTCTTGCTTAGAGGACGTAGCACTTTGGGCTGGTCCGTTTCTACGAAAGGGACGAAAATTAGGTTTATTTTTTGCCTTGAAAGGCCGATCCTGAGGAAGGGCGTGGCCCTTACCCCCAGTGATATCAGAGATAATCTCTTTCAAGTCAGGGCCAAACAGCGTTTTCCCCTTGAAAGGAATGTTAAGTAGCTTGTTCTTGGAAGACGCATCAGCCGACCAAGATTTCAACCAAAGCGCTCTGCGCGCCACAATAGCAAACCCAGAATTCTTAGCCGCTAACCTAGCCAATTGCAAAGTGGCGTCTAGGGTAAAAGAATTAGCCAATTTGAGAGCATTGATTCTGTCCATAATCTCCTCATAAGGAGGAGAATCACTATCGACCGCCTTTATCAGCTCATCGAACCAGAAACATGCGGCTGTAGCGACAGGGACAACGCATGAAATTGGTTGTAGAAGGTAACCCTGCTGAACAAACATCTTTTTAAGCAAACCTTCTAATTTTTTATCCATAGGATCTTTGAAAGCACAACTATCCTCTATGGGTATAGTGGTGCGTTTGTTTAAAGTGGAAACCGCTCCCTCGACCTTGGGGACTGTCTGCCATAAGTCCTTTCTGGGGTCGACCATAGGAAACAATTTTTTAAATATGGAGGGAGGGACGAAAGGAATACCGGGCCTTTCCCATTCTTTATTAACAATGTCCGCCACCCGCTTGGGTATAGGAAAAGCTTCTGGGAGCCCCGGCACCTCTAGGAACTTGTCCATTTTACATAGTTTCTCTGGGATGACCAACTTGTCACAATCATCCAGAGTGGATAATACCTCCTTAAGCAGAATGCGGAGATGTTCCAACTTAAATTTAAATGTAATCACATCAGGTTCAGCATGTTGAGAAATGTTCCCTGAATCAGTAATTTCTCCCTCAGACAAAACCTCCCTGGCCCCATCAGACTGGGTTAGGGGCCCTTCAGAAACATTATTATCAGCGTCGTCATGCTCTTCAGTATCTAAAACAGAGCAGTCGCGCTTACGCTGATAAGTGTTCATTTTGGCTAAAATGTTTTTGACAGAATTATCCATTACAGCCGTTAATTGTTGCATAGTAAGGAGTATTGGCGCGCTAGATGTACTAGGGGCCTCCTGAGTGGGCAAGACTCGTGTAGACGAAGGAGGGAATGATGCAGTACCATGCTTACTCCCCTCACTTGAGGAATCATCTTGGGCATCATTGTCATTGTCACATAAATCACATTTATTTAAATGAATAGGAATTCTGGCTTCCCCACATTCAGAACACAGTCTATCTGGTAGTTCAGACATGTTAAACAGGCATAAACTTGATAACAAAGTACAAAAAACGTTTTAAAATAAAACCGTTACTGTCACTTTAAATTTTAAACTGAACACACTTTATTACTGCAATTGCGAAAAAACATGAAGGAATTGTTCAAAATTCACCAAATTTTCACCACAGTGTCTTAAAGCCTTAAAAGTATTGCACACCAAATTTGGAAGCTTTAACCCTTAAAATAACGGAACCGGAGCCGTTTTGAACTTTAACCCCTTTACAGTCCCTGGTATCTGCTTTGCTGAGACCCAACCAAGCCCAAAGGGGAATACGATACCAAATGACGCCTTCAGAAAGTCTTTTCTAAGTATCAGAGCTCCTCTCACATGCGACTGCATGCCATGCCTCTCAAAAACAAGTGCGCAACACCGGCGCGAAAATGAGGCTCTGCCTATGCTTTGGGAAAGCCCCTAAAGAATAAGGTGTCTAAAACAGTGCCTGCCGATATTATTATATCAAAATACCCAAATAAAATGATTCCTCAAGGCTAAATATGTGTTAATAATGAATCGATTTAGCCCAGAAAAAGTCTACAGTCTTAATAAGCCCTTGTGAAGCCCTTATTTACGATCGTAATAAACATGGCTTACCGGATCCCATAGGGAAAATGACAGCTTCCAGCATTACATCGTCTTGTTAGAATGTGTCATACCTCAAGCAGCAAGAGACTGCTCACTGTTCCCCCAACTGAAGTTAATTGCTCTCAACAGTCCTGTGTGGAACAGCCATGGATTTTAGTGACGGTTGCTAAAATCATTTTCCTCATACAAACAGAAATCTTCATCTCTTTTCTGTTTCTGAGTAAATAGTACATACCAGCACTATTTCAAAATAACAAACTCTTGATTGAATAATAAAAACTACAGTTAAACACTAAAAAACTCTAAGCCATCTCCGTGGAGATGTTGCCTGTACAACGGCAAAGAGAATGACTGGGGTAGGCGGAGCCTAGGAGGGATCATGTGACCAGCTTTGCTGGGCTCTTTGCCATTTCCTGTTGGGGAAGAGAATATCCCACAAGTAAGGATGACGCCGTGGACCGGACACACCTATGTTGGAGAAATCTAATTTTTTATCCATTGGATCTGAGAAAGCACAACTATCCTCCACCGGGATAGTGGTGCGCTTAGCTAAAGTAGAAACTGCTCCCTCCACCTTAGGGACCGTCTGCCATAAGTCTCGTGTGGTAGCGTCTATTGGGAACATTTTTCTAAATATCGGAGGAGGGGAAAAGGGCACACCGGGTCTATCCCACTCCTTGCTAATTATCTCTGTAAGCCTTTTAGGTATAGGAAAAACGTCAGTACACACCGGCACCGCATAGTATTTATCCAGCCTACATAACTTCTCTGGGATTGCGACCGTGTCACAATCATTCAGAGCCGCTAACACCTCCCCTAGCAATACACGGAGGCTCTCAAGCTTAAATTTAAAATTTGAAATTTCTGAATCCGGTCTCCCTAGATCAGATCCGTCAACCACAGAATGAAGCTCTCCGTCCTCATGTTCTGCAAATTGTGACGCAGTATCGGACATGGCTCTCGTGTCATCAGCGCGCTCTGTCCTTAACCCAGAGCTATCGCGCTTGCCTCTTAACTCAGGCAAATTAGATAATACCTCTTTCATAACATTAGCCATATCTTGCAAAGTGATTTGTAAGGGCCTTGATGTACTTGGCGCCACAACATCACGCACCTCCTGAGCGGGAGGTGCAGGTACTGACACGTGAGGAGAGTTAGGCGGCATAACTTCCCCCTCGATGTCTGGTGATAATTTCTTTACCGGTAAAGACTGACCTTTATTTAAAGTAATATCAATACAATTGGTACACATATTTCTATTGGGCTCCACATTGGCTTTTAAACATAATGAACAAGCAGATTCATTTGTATCAGACATGTTTAAACAGACTAGCAATGAGGCTAGCAAGCTTGGAAATTACTTTCAGAAAATTTCAAGCAATGTAAAAACGCTGCAGCGCGTTTAAAAACACAAAAAAACAATTACAGTTGAAATAACAATGAACTAATTCAGTTATAGCAACCAAATCTTTACATTAAATGTATGAAATTAGCAGAGTATTGCACCCACTAGCAAAAACAGAATTTATGTTTACCTGATAAATTACTTTCTCCAACATAGGTGTGTCCGGTCCACGGCGTCATCCTTACTTGTGGGATATTCTCTTCCCCAACAGGAAATGGCAAAGAGCCCAGCAAAGCTGGTCACATGATCCCTCCTAGGCTCCGCCTACCCCAGTCATTCGACCGACGTTAAGGAGGAATATTTGCATAGGAGAAACCATATGATACCGTGGTGACTGTAGTTAAAGAAAATAAATTATCAGACCTGATTAAAAAACCAGGGCGGGCCGTGGACCGGACACACCGTTGGAGAAAGTAATTTATCTGGTAAACATAAATTCTGTTTTCTCCAACATAGGTGTGTCCGGTCCACGGCGTCATCCTTACTTGTGGGAACCAATACCAAAGCTTTAGGACACGGATGATGGGAGGGAGCAAATCAGGTCACCTAGATGGAAGGCACCACGGCTTGCAAAACCTTTCTCCCAAAAATAGCCTCAGAAGAAGCAAAAGTATCAAACTTGTAAAATTTGGTAAAAGTGTGCAGTGAAGACCAAGTCGCTGCCCTACATATCTGATCAACAGAAGCCTCGTTCTTGAAGGCCCATGTGGAAGCCACAGCCCTAGTGGAATGAGCTGTGATTCTTTCGGGAGGCTGCCGTCCGGCAGTCTCGTAAGCCAATCTGATGATGCTTTTAATCCAAAAAGAGAGAGAGGTAGAAGTTGCTTTTTGACCTCTCCTTTTACCGGAATAAACAACAAACAAGGAAGATGTTTGTCTAAAATCCTTTGTAGCATCTAAATAGAATTTTAGAGCGCGAACAACATCCAAATTGTGCAACAAACGTTCCTTCTTCGAAACTGGTTTCGGACACAGAGAAGGTACGAGAATCTCCTGGTTAATGTTTTTGTTAGAAACAACTTTTGGAAGAAAACCAGGTTTAGTACGTAAAACCACCTTATCTGCATGGAACACCAGATAAGGAGGAGAACACTGCAGAGCAGATAATTCTGAAACTCTTCTAGCAGAAGAAATTGCAACCAAAAACAAAACTTTCCAAGATAATAACTTAATATCAACGGAATGTAAGGGTTCAAACGGAACCCCCTGAAGAACTGAAAGAACTAAGTTGAGACTCCAAGGAGGAGTCAAAGGTTTGTAAACAGGCTTGATTCTAACCAGAGCCTGAACAAAGGCTTGAACATCTGGCACAGCTGCCAGCTTTTTGTGAAGTAACACAGACAAGGCAGAAATCTGTCCCTTCAGGGAACTTGCAGATAATCCTTTTTCCAATCCTTCTTGAAGGAAGGATAGAATCTTGGGAATCTTAACCTTGTCCCAAGGGAATCCTTTAGATTCACACCAACAGATATATTTTTTCCAAATTTTGTGGTAAATCTTTCTAGTTACAGGCTTTCTGGCCTGAACAAGAGTATCGATAACAGAATCTGAGAACCCTCGCTTCGATAAGATCAAGCGTTCAATCTCCAAGCAGTCAGCTGGAGTGAGACCAGATTCGGATGTTCGAACGGACCTTGAACAAGAAGGTCTCGTCTCAAAGGTAGCTTCCATGGTGGAGCCGATGACATATTCACCAGATCTGCATACCAAGTCCTGCGTGGCCACGCAGGAGCTATCAAGATCACCGACGCCCTTTCCTGATTGATCCTGGCTACCAGCCTGGGGATGAGAGGAAACGGCGGGAATACATAAGCTATTTTGAAGGTCCAAGGTGCTACTAGTGCATCCACTAGAGCCGCCTTGGGATCCCTGGATCTGGACCCGTAGCAAGGAACTTTGAAGTTCTGACGAGAGGCCATCAGATCCATGTCTGGAATGCCCCACAGTTGAGTGACTTGGGCAAAGATTTCCGGATGGAGTTCCCACTCCCCTGGATGCAATGTCTGACGACTCAGAAAATCCGCTTCCCAATTTTCCACTCCTGGGATGTGGATAGCAGACAGGTGGCAGGAGTGAGACTCCGCCCATAGAATGATTTTGGTCACTTCTTCCATCGCCAGGGAACTCCTTGTTCCCCCCTGATGGTTGATGTACGCAACAGTTGTCATGTTGTCTGATTGAAACCGTATGAACTTGGCCCTCGCTAGCTGAGGCCAAGCCTTGAGAGCATTGAATATCGCTCTCAGTTCCAGAATATTTATCGGTAGAAGAGATTCTTCCCGAGACCAAAGACCCTGAGCTTTCAGGGATCCCCAGACCGCGCCCCAGCCCATCAGACTGGCGTCGGTCGTGACAATGACCCACTCTGGTCTGCGGAAGGTCATCCCTTGTGACAGGTTGTCCAGGGACAGCCACCAACGGAGTGAGTCTCTGGTCCTCTGATTTACTTGTATCCTCGGAGACAAGTTTGTATAGTCCCCATTCCACTGACTGAGCATGCACAGTTGTAATGGTCTTAGATGAATGCGCGCAAAAGGAACTATGTCCATTGCCGCTACCATCAAACCTATCACTTCCATGCACTGCGCTATGGAAGGAAGAGGAACGGAATGAAGTATCCGACAAGAGTCTAGAAGTTTTGTTTTTCTGGCCTCTGTCAGAAAAATCCTCATTTCTAAGGAGTCTATTATTGTCCCCAAGAAGGGAACCCTTGTTGACGGAGATAGAGAACTCTTTTCCACGTTCACTTTCCATCCGTGAGATCTGAGAAAGGCCAGGACAATGTCCGTGTGAGCCTTTGCTTGAGGAAGAGACGACGCTTGAATCAGAATGTCGTCCAAGTAAGGTACTACAGTAATGCCCCTTGGTCTTAGCACAGCTAGAAGGGACCCTAGTACCTTTGTGAAAATCCTTGGAGCAGTGGCTAATCCGAAAGGAAGCGCCACGAACTGGTAATGCTTGTCCAGGAATGCGAACCTTAGGAACCGATGATGTTCCTTGTGGATAGGAATATGTAGATACGCATCCTTTAAATCCACCGTGGTCATGAATTGACCTTCCTGGATGGAAGGAAGAATTGTTCGAATGGTTTCCATTTTGAACGATGGAACCTTGAGAAACTTGTTTAAGATCTTGAGATCTAAGATTGGTCTGAACGTTCCCTCTTTTTTGGGAACTATGAACAGATTGGAGTAGAACCCCATCCCTTGTTCTCCTAATGGAACAGGATGAATCACTCCCATTTTTAACAGGTCTTCTACACAACGTAAGAATGCCTGTCTTTTTATGTGGTCTGAAGACAACTGAGACCTGTGGAACCTCCCCCTTGGGGGAAGCCCCTTGAATTCCAGAAGATAACCTTGGGAGACTATTTCTAGCGCCCAAGGATCCAGAACATCTCTTGCCCAAGCCCGAGCGAAGAGAGAGAGTCTGCCCCCCACCAGATCCGGTCCCGGATCGGGGGCCAACATTTCATGCTGTCTTGGTAGCAGTGGCAGGTTTCTTGGCCTGCTTTCCCTTGTTCCAGCCTTGCATTGGTCTCCAAGCTGGCTTGGCTTGAGAAGTATTACCCTCTTGCTTAGAGGACGTAGCACTTTGGGCTGGTCCGTTTCTACGAAAGGGACGAAAATTAGGTTTATTTTTGGCCTTGAAAGGCCGATCCTGAGGAAGGGCATGGCCCTTACCCCCAGTGATATCAGAGATAATCTCTTTCAAGTCAGGGCCAAACAGCGTTTTCCCCTTGAAAGGAATGTTAAGTAGCTTGTTCTTGGAAGACGCATCAGCTGACCAAGATTTCAACCAAAGCGCTCTGCGCGCCACAATAGCAAACCCAGAATTCTTAGCCGCTAACCTAGCCAATTGCAAAGTGGCGTCTAGGGTGAAAGAATTAGCCAATTTGAGAGCATTGATTCTGTCCATAATCTCCTCATAAGGAGGAGAATCACTATCGACCGCCTTTACCAGCTCATCGAACCAGAAACACGCGGCTGTAGCGACAGGGACAATGCATGAAATTGGTTGTAGAAGGTAACCCTGCTGAACAAACATCTTTTTAAGTAAACCTTCTAATTTTTTATCCATAGGATCTTTGAAAGCACAACTATCTTCTATGGGTATAGTGGTGCGTTTGTTTAAAGTGGAAACCGCTCCCTCGACCTTGGGGACTGTCTGCCATAAGTCCTTTCTGGGGTCGACCATAGGAAACAATTTTTTAAATATGGGGGGAGGGACGAAAGGAATACCGGGCCTTTCCCATTCTTTATTTACAATGTCCGCCACCCGCTTGGGTATAGGAAAAGCTTCTGGGAGCCCCGGGACCTCTAGGAACTTGTCCATTTTACATAGTTTCTCTGGGATGACCAACTTGTCACAATCATCCAGAGTGGATAATACCTCCTTAAGCAGAATGCGGAGATGTTCCAACTTAAATTTAAACGTAATCACATCAGGTTCAGCTTGTTGAGAAATGTTCCCTGAATCAGTAATTTCTCCCTCAGACAAAACCTCCCTGGCCCCATCAGACTGGTTTAGGGGCCCTTCAGAACCATTATTATCAGCGTCGTCATGCTCTTCAGTATCTAAAACAGAGCAGTCGCGCTTACGCTGATAAGTGTGCATTTTGGCTAAAATGTTTTTGACAGAATTATCCATTACAGCCGTTAATTGTTGCATAGTAAGGAGTATTGGCGCGCTAGATGTACTAGGGGCCTCCTGAGTGGGCAAGACTCGTGTAGACGAAGGAGGGAATGATGCAGTACCATGCTTACTCCCCTCACTTGAGGAATCATCTTGGGCATCATTGTCATTGTCACATAAATCACATTTATTTAAATGAGAAGGAACTCTGGCTTCCCCACATTCAGAACACAGTCTATCTGGTAGTTCAGACATGTTAAACAGGCATAAACTTGATAACAAAGTACAAAAAACGTTTTAAAATAAAACCGTTACTGTCACTTTAAATTTTAAACTGAACACACTTTATTACTGCAATTGCGAAAAAATATGAAGGAATTGTTCAAAATTCACCAAAATTTCACCACAGTGTCTTAAAGCCTTAAAAGTATTGCACCCCAAATTTGGAAGCTTTAACCCTTAAAATAACGGAACCGGAGCCGTTTTTAACTTTAACCCCTTTACAGTCCCTGGTGTCTGCTTTGCTGAGACCCAACCAAGCCCAAAGGGGAATACGATACCAAATGACGCCTTCAGAAAGTCTTTTCTATGTATCAGAGCTCCTCACACATGCGACTGCATGTCATGCCTCTCAAAAACAAGTGCGCAACACCGGCGCGAAAATGAGGCTCTGCCTATGATTTGGGAAAGCCCCTAAAGAGAAAGGTGTCTAAAAAAGTGCCTGCCGATATAAACTTATCAAAATATCCAGATTAAATGATTCCTCAAGGCTAAATATGTGTTAATAATGAATCGATTTAGCCCAGAAAAAGTCTACAGTCTTAATAAGCCCTTGTGAAGCCCTTATTTACAATCTTAATAAACATGGCTTACCGGATCCCATAGGGAAAATGACAGCTTCCAGCATTACATCGTCTTGTTAGAATGTGTCATACCTCAAGCAGCAAGAGACTGCTCACTGTTCCCCCAACTGAAGTTAATTCCTCTCAACAGTCCTGTGTGGAACAGCCATGGATTTTAGTAACGGTTGCTAAAATCATTTTCCTCATACAAACAGAAATCTTCATCTCTTTTCTGTTTCTGAGTAAATAGTACATACCAGCACTATTTTAAAATAACAAACTCTTGATTGAATAATAAAAACTACAGTTAAACACTAAAAAACTCTAAGCCATCTCCGTGGAGATGTTGCCTGTACAACGGCAAAGAGAATGACTGGGGTAGGCGGAGCCTAGGAGGGATCATGTGACCAGCTTTGCTGGGCTCTTTGCCATTTCCTGTTGGGGAAGAGAATATCCCACAAGTAAGGATGACGCCGTGGACCGGACACACCTATGTTGGAGAAAGGATGATTAACCCCTTAATACCCAAAAACAGATAATCAATTTAACAGTTAACGTTTTTATCACAGTCAAACACACTGTCACAAGTCTGCTGTGACTGATTACCTCCCTCAAATATAAATTTTGAAGACTCCTGAGCTCTCTGGAGACGTCCTGGATCAAGGAGGAAGAAAACAGGAAGACTATGATTGAATTTTAACTGCGCAACAAGGCGCTAACAAAAGCCCCTCCCACTCATATTACAACAGTGGGAGACCAGCTATAACGGTTTCTATGCAGAAATATACGTTAGCCATGTGGAAAAAATCATGCCAAGAGATTTATCACCAAAGTACCTCACAAAACGATTAACATGCCAGTAAACTTTTTAAAAAAACAAAACAACATTTCAGATGTTGTGTAAAGTTATCACTAAGCCTGCTACCAGTCGCTTCTACTGCAGTTAAGGCTCATACATTATTTCAGTATTAACAGTATTTTTTCAGTCAAATTCTAGTCCCTAGAAAATAACTCTACTGTGCATACATTTACCAGCCTGATACCAGTCGCTACTACTGCATTTTAGGCTGTACTTACATCATATGGGTATCGGCAGTGTTTTCTTAGTCAATTCCATTCCTAGAAAATATTTTACTGCACATACCTCATTTGCAGGGGACCCCGCATGCTATTCCCTTTTCTGAAGTTACCCCACTCCTCAGAATGTGCGAGAACAGCCAGTGGATCTTAGTTACGTCTGCTAAGATCATAGAAAACGCAGGCAGATTCTTCTTCTAAATACTGCCTGAGAGAAAAAACAGCACACTCCGGTACCATTTAAAATAACAAACTTTTGATTGAAGAATAAGTAAAAAACTCCTAACTCCTCTCACGACCTCCTTCTTTGTTAAGAGTTGCAAGAGAATGACTGGATATGACATGTGAGGGGAGGAGCTATATAGCAGCTCTGCTTGGGTATCCTCTTGCAACTTCCTGTTGGGAAGGAGAATATATCCCATAAGTAATGGATGACCCGTGGACTGAACACACTTAACAAGAGAAATTATAATTGACAATAGATTTCAAAATTTTACTTATGAGTAATAATAATGATAATTTAAAAAACTGGGTAGAATACATTTCCATTGCTATTAATAACTTTAATTTGCAGAAATACAATAAAATGGAATAACACCACCAAGTAAAATGCAACACATTTTTGTGTCACTTTTCTTAAGGGTACATAGTAAATATCACAAATACACCTCCCAAAACAACAACATTTGGTATTCTATATTTTAACTGTTGAAGAACAATTAATAATTGAAAATCAGATGATAAAGGCCAAGTTTCCATTGCTGTTGTAAATGGTGTAAACTGTTGGTATCAAGTATCTCCTTTAAAGTCTATGGAGATGTTTTAGGTTTCTACTAATTTATAATTGTTGTCAATTCACACCATCCTACAGTTTATGTAGAAAATAAGTCAACAACATCTACCTATACAAATTATAATATGCATTTTAAAATGACAACATTCTTATATCCAAGAGGGGTGACAACACAATTTGACAATGTATGCATGTTCCTACCCCTGTCTAAAATCATTCAGCGTAGCAAAAAAAACAATTGTTTACATTTATTTTTATTGAATTTAAAAACTATCCTCTACTGGTACACTATTATTATTATCGTTTATTTGTAGAGAGCCAACAGATTCCGCAGCGCTATAAACAAAGGCGGAGTATAACAAAACAATTATAGGTATCAAATGGGTAGAGGGCCCTGCCAAGAGTTGCACTGTTGTTGTCAGCTCTTAAGAAGGTGATCTACAAACAGCTGGACTCAAACTTACCTGCTAAGGGGGTTCAGGGGATAGCAATGGAGGAGAGGAACTGGTATAAAGAAAGGTTAGTGTAGGTTATATGCACCCCTGAACAGTAGAGTCTTTAGGGAGCACTTGAAGCTTTTAAAACTAGGAGAGTCTTGTGGAGCAAGGCAGAGTTCCACAAGATGGGAGCCAGTCTGGAGAAGACCTGTAAACGGGAGTGTGATGAGGTGACAAGAGAGGAGGAGAGTAGGAGGTTGTGAGCAGAGCGAAAGGGACGGGAGGGAGAGTATCTGGAGACAAGGTCTGAGATATAGGGGGGAGCAGTGCAGTTGAGGGCTTTGTATGTCAGAATGAGAATTTTGTGTTTGATCCTAGAGGCAAGAGGAAGCCAGTGAAGGGATTGGCAGAGAGGTGCAGCAGATGAAGAGCGACGTGTAAGGAAGATGAGTCTGGCAGAGGCATTCATTATGGACTGTAAAGGAGCTAGGCGGCAGGTGGGGAGACCAGAGAGGACAGAGTTGCAGTAATCGAGGCAGGAAAGAATGAGAGTGTGGATTAAAATCTTAGTTGTGTCTTGTGTAAGGAAGTGTCTAAATTTAGAGATGTTTTTAAGGTGGAAGCGGCAGGCTTTAGCCAATGACTGAATGTGAGGAGTGAAAGAAAGATCTGAGTCAAATGTGACCCTGAGACATCGGGCATACGGGATAGGGGTAATGATGGAGTTGTCGACAGTTATAGAGAGATTGGGGGTGGAGAGTTTAGAAGAAGGGGGAAAATAAGGAGCTCAGTTTTGGAGGGATTTAGCTTGAGGTAGTGAGAGGACATCCAGTTAGAGATGTGAGAAACACAGTTAGTGACACGGGTTAGCAAGGAAGGAGATAGGTCTGGTGCAGAGAAGTAGATTTGGGTGCCATCGGCATACAAATGATATTGTAAACCGTAGGACTTTATTAGGGAACCTAGTGATGACATGTAGATTGAGAAGAGAAGGGGACCGAGGACAGAGCCTTGCGGTACTCCGACAGAAAGTGGTGACGGGACAGAGGAGACCCCAGAGAAGGCTACACTAAAGGTACGGTTTGATAGGTAGGAAGAGAGCCACGAGAGGGCTGTGTCACAGATGCCGAAGGATTGGAGGGTTTGGAGCAATAGAGGGTAGTCAACAGTGTCAAAGGCTGCAGAGAGAGTAAGGAGGATAAGCAGAGAGAAGTGACCTTTTGATTTTGCTGAAAGTAGGTCGTTGGTAACCTTAACAATTGCTGTCTCTGTGGAGTGATGGGGACGAAATCCAGATTGCAATGGGTCAAGGAGGGAGTTTATTGTATGGAAATGGGATAGGCGTGCATAAGCTAGTTTTTCGAGAAGCTTTGATGCAAGAGGGAGGAGGGAAATAGGGCGGTAGTTGGATGGGGAGGTAGGATCAAGGGAAGGTTTTTTTGAGGATAGGTGTGACCAGTGCATGTTTCAGCGATGAGAGAAATATACCGGTGCTGAGGGAGAGGTTGAAAGTGTGTGTGAGTATAGGTGTAAGGGTGGCAGAGAGGGAGGGGAGTAGCTGTGAGGGGATAGGGTCAAGGGGACAGGTAGTGAGGCGAGAGCGCAGTATAAGTGCCGAAACTTCTTCCTCAGTAACAGGGGAGAATGAGCTAAGTTTAAAGTTATGTGGGTTGTGGTTGATTGAGAGCATTTGAGGGGGTGAGAGAATGGAATTATGTTGAGAGCTGATTTCATTTCTGATGGAGTCGATTTTGTTATTGAAGTGGTTGACAATGTCTTGAGCTGACAGAGAAGTTGTATTAGATGGTGGGGGAGGGCGGAGAAGAGTATTGAAAGTGGAGAACAAACGTTTTGGGTTTGAAGAAAGATTAGAGATAAGAGTAGAGAAGTAGTGTTGCTTATAAAAATTAAGGGCAGAGTAGTAGGATTTCAAGATAAATTTGTAATGTTGAAAATCAGCTGAACTCACCCAGTTCTCACATATTTTAGGTCCTAAAACTTTAGTTTAGAGAAACATGGGTGTATGAACACCAGACATCGGATGCTGCAAGGTGATAATTATTACTAAGACAATCACTAGAACGGTAACATAAAACCCCTCTATTTAAATGGTGGGAACCAACTCTTTTATATGAGGAGTCTTTGTATACAACTCTAGGGTGAGTGGGTATTAAAAGGCCTCTTAAAAATGAGTCAGAACCCACAAACCAGAACCAATTCTGAGGGGTATTTGTCAGTTTTTATGATAATTTTCTAGCAGCTATATGAACACAAGACCATTAATTTTAAAGATAAAGAATGCTGATTCAAATAAGGGGACTTGAATTTATCTATGTATTGTGAAGGCAAGCATCTTGTTCCATATACCTATGGTTTTGCCACATGACTACTGTTGTCCTGCTGATAAGCTGATAGCTAATTGGGCATGTGATAATTTCTTTGAAAGAGGGGCTTCTCTTGCCCTGCTGTAGTGCTTATTTTTGGGTGTGTGCCCCTTTTAAAGCCCAGAGCCTGACAAGACACCTAGTATAAAGAAAGAGTGGGCTCCCCTCCTTCTAAACTGGGGTCTCATATAACCCCCTGCCCTACCACAAAAAACAGAATTTATGTTTACCTGATAAATTACTTTCTCCAACGGTGTGTCCGGTCCACGGCGTCATCCTTACTTGTGGGATATACTCTTCCCCAACAGGAAATGGCAAAGAGCCCAGCAAAGCTGGTCACATGATCCCTCCCAGGCTCCGCCTACCCCAGTCATTCGACCGACGTTAAGGAGGAATATTTGCATAGGAGAAACCATATGGTACCGTGGTGACTGTAGTTAAAGAAAATAAATTATCAGACCTGATTAAAAAAACCAGGGCGGGCCGTGGACCGGACACACCGTTGGAGAAAGTAATTTATCAGGTAAACATAAATTCTGTTTTCTCCAACATAGGTGTGTCCGGTCCACGGCGTCATCCTTACTTGTGGGAACCAATACCAAAGCTTTAGGACACGGATGAAGGGAGGGAGCAAATCAGGTCACCTAAATGGAAGGCACCACGGCTTGCAAAACCTTTCTCCCAAAAATAGCCTCAGAAGAAGCAAAAGTATCAAACTTGTAAAATTTGGTAAAAGTGTGCAGTGAAGACCAAGTCGCTGCCCTACATATCTGATCAACAGAAGCCTCGTTCTTGAAGGCCCATGTGGAAGCCACAGCCCTAGTGGAATGAGCTGTGATTCTTTCGGGAGGCTGCCGTCCGGCAGTCTCGTAAGCCAATCTGATGATGCTTTTAATCCAAAAAGAGAGAGAGGTAGAAGTTGCTTTTTGACCTCTCCTTTTACCGGAATAAACAACAAACAAGGAAGATGTTTGTCTAAAATCCTTTGTAGCATCTAAATAGAATTTTAGAGCGCGAACAACATCCAAATTGTGCAACAAACGTTCCTTCTTTGAAACTGGTTTCGGACACAGAGAAGGTACGATAATCTCCTGGTTAATGTTTTTGTTAGAAACAACTTTTGGAAGAAAACCAGGTTTAGTACGTAAAACCACCTTATCTGCATGGAACACCAGATAAGGAGGAGAACACTGCAGAGCAGATAATTCTGAAACTCTTCTAGCAGAAGAAATTGCAACTAAAAACAAAACCTTCCAAGATAATAACTTAATATCAACGGAATGCAAGGGTTCAAACGGAACCCCCTGAAGAACTGAAAGAACTAAATTGAGACTCCAAGGAGGAGTCAAAGGTTTGTAAACAGGCTTAATTCTAACCAGAGCCTGAACAAAGGCTTGAACATCTGGCACAGCGGCCAGCTTTTTGTGAAGTAACACAGACAAGGCAGAAATCTGTCCCTTCAGGGAACTTGCAGATAATCCTTTTTCCAATCCTTCTTGAAGGAAGGATAGAATCCTAGGAATCTTAACCTTGTCCCAAGGGAATCCTTTAGATTCACACCAACAGATATATTTTTTCCAAATTTTGTGGTAAATCTTTCTAGTTACAGGCTTTCTGGCCTGAACAAGAGTATCGATAACAGAATCTGAGAACCCTCGCTTCGATAAGATCAAGCGTTCAATCTCCAAGCAGTCAGCTGGAGTGAAACCAGATTCGGATGTTCGAACGGACCCTGAACAAGAAGGTCTCGTCTCAAAGGTAGCTTCCAAGGTGGAGCCGATGACATATTCACCAGATCTGCATACCAAGTCCTGCGTGGCCACGCAGGAGCTATCAAGATCACCGACGCCCTCTCCTGATTGATCCTGGCTACCAGCCTGGGGATGAGAGGAAACGGCGGGAACACATAAGCTAGTTTGAAGGTCCAAGGTGCTACTAGTGCATCCACTAGAGCCGCCTTGGGATCCCTGGATCTGGACCCGTAGCAAGGAACTTTGAAGTTCTGACGAGAGGCCATCAGATCCACGTCTGGAATGCCCCACAGCTGAGTGACTTGGGCAAAGATTTCCGGATGGAGTTCCCACTCCCCCGGATGCAATGTCTGACGACTCAGAAAATCCGCTTCCCAATTTTCCACTCCTGGGATGTGGATAGCAGACAGGTGGCAGGAGTGAGACTCCGCCCATAGAATGATTTTGGTCACTTCTTCCATCGCCAGGGAACTCCTTGTTCCCCCCTGATGGTTGATGTACGCAACAGTTGTCATGTTGTCTGATTGAAACCGTATGAACTTGGCCCTCGCTAGCTGAGGCCAAGCCTTGAGAGCATTGAATATCGCTCTCAGTTCCAGAATATTTATCGGTAACAGAGATTCTTCCCGAGACCAAAGACCCTGAGCTTTCAGGGATCCCCAGACCGCGCCCCAGCCCATCAGACTGGCGTCGGTCGTGACAATGACCCACTCTGGTCTGCGGAATGTCATCCCTCGTGACAGGTTGTCCAGGGACAGCCACCAACGGAGTGAGTCTCTGGTCCTCTGATTTACTTGTATCTTCGGAGACAAGTCTGTATAGTCCCCATTCCACTGACTGAGCATGCACAGTTGTAATGGTCTTAGATGAATGCGCGCAAAAGGAACTATGTCCATTGCCGCTACCATCAATCCGATCACTTCCATGCACTGAGCTATGGAAGGAAGAGGAACGGAATGAAGTATCCGACAAGAGTCTAGAAGTTTTGTTTTTCTGGCCTCTGTCAGAAAAATCCTCATTTCTAAGGAGTCTATTATTGTTCCCAAGAAGGGAACCCTTGTTGACGGAGATAGAGAACTCTTTTCCACGTTCACTTTCCATCCGTGAGATCTGAGAAAGGCCAGGACAATGTCCGTGTGAGCCTTTGCTTGAGGAAGAGACGACGCTTGAATCAGAATGTCGTCCAAGTAAGGTACTACAGCAATGCCCCTTGGTCTTAGCACAGCTAGAAGGGACCCTAGTACCTTTGTGAAAATCCTTGGAGCAGTGGCTAATCCGAAAGGAAGCGCCACGAACTGGTAATGTTTGTCCAGGAATGCGAACCTCAGGAACCGATGATGTTCCTTGTGGATAGGAATATGTAGATACGCATCCTTCAAATCCACCGTGGTCATGAATTGACCTTCCTGGATGGAAGGAAGAATAGTTCGAATGGTTTCCATCTTGAACGATGGAACCTTGAGAAACTTGTTTAAGATCTTGAGATCTAAGATTGGTCTGAACGTTCCCTCTTTTTTGGGAACTATGAACAGATTGGAGTAGAACCCCATCCCTTGTTCTCTTAATGGAACAGGATGAATCACTCCCATTTTTAACAGGTCTTCTACACAATGTAAGAATGCCTGTCTTTTTATGTGGTCTGAAGACAACTGAGACCTGTGGAACCTCCCCCTTGGGGGAAGTCCCTTGAATTCCAGAAGATAACCTTGGGAGACTATTTCTAGCGCCCAAGGATCCAGAACATCTCTTGCCCAAGCCTGAGCGAAGAGAGAGAGTCTGCCCCCCACCAGATCCGGTCCCGGATCGGGGGCCAACATTTCATGCTGTCTTGGTAGCAGTGGCAGGTTTCTTGGCCTGCTTACCCTTGTTCCAGCCTTGCATTGGTCTCCAAGCTGGCTTGGCTTGAGAAGTATTACCCTCTTGCTTAGAGGACGTAGCACTTTGGGCTGGTCCGTTTCTACGAAAGGGACGAAAATTAGGTTTATTTTTTGCCTTGAAAGGCCGATCCTGAGGAAGGGCGTGGCCCTTACCCCCAGTGATATCAGAGATAATCTCTTTCAAGTCAGGGCCAAACAGCGTTTTCCCCTTGAAAGGAATGTTAAGTAGCTTGTTCTTGGAAGACGCATCAGCCGACCAAGATTTCAACCAAAGCGCTCTGCGCGCCACAATAGCAAACCCAGAATTCTTAGCCGCTAACCTAGCCAATTGCAAAGTGGCGTCTAGGGTGAAAGAATTAGCCAATTTGAGAGCATTGATTCTGTCCATAATCTCCTCATAAGGAGGAGAATCACTATCGACCGCCTTTATCAGCTCATCGAACCAGAAACATGCGGCTGTAGCGACAGGGACAATGCATGAAATTGGTTGTAGAAGGTAACCCTGCTGAACAAACATCTTTTTAAGCAAACCTTCTAATTTTTTATCCATAGGATCTTTGAAAGCACAACTATCCTCTATGGGTATAGTGGTGCGTTTGTTTAAAGTGGAAACCGCTCCCTCGACCTTGGGGACTGTCTGCCATAAGTCCTTTCTGGGGTCGACCATAGGAAACAATTTTTTAAATATGGGGGGAGGGACGAAAGGAATACCGGGCCTTTCCCATTCTTTATTAACAATGTCCGCCACCCGCTTGGGTATAGGAAAAGCTTCTGGGAGCCCCGGCACCTCTAGGAACTTGTCCATTTTACATAGTTTCTCTGGGATGACCAACTTGTCACAATCATCCAGAGTGGATAATACCTCCTTAAGCAGAATGCGGAGATGTTCCAACTTAAATTTAAATGCAATCACATCAGGTTCAGCTTGTTGAGAAATGTTCCCTGAATCAGTAATTTCTCCCTCAGACAAAACCTCCCTGGCCCCATCAGACTGGGTTAGGGGCCCTTCAGAAATATTATTATCAGCGTCGTCATGCTCTTCAGTATCTAAAACAGAGCAGTCGCGCTTACGCTGATAAGTGTTCATTTTGGCTAAAATGTTTTTGACAGAATTATCCATTACAGCCGTTAATTGTTGCATAGTAAGGAGTATTGGCGCGCTAGATGTACTAGGGGCCTCCTGAGTGGGCAAGACTCGTGTAGACGAAGGAGGGAATGATGCAGTACCATGCTTACTCCCCTCACTTGAGGAATCATCTTGGGCATCATTGTCATTGTCACATAAATCACATTTATTTAAATGAATAGGAATTCTGGCTTCCCCACATTCAGAACACAGTCTATCTGGTAGTTCAGACATGTTAAACAGGCATAAACTTGATAACAAAGTACAAAAAACGTTTTAAAATAAAACCGTTACTGTCACTTTAAATTTTAAACTGAACACACTTTATTACTGCAATTGCGAAAAAACATGAAGGAATTGTTCAAAATTCACCAAATTTTCACCACAGTGTCTTAAAGCCTTAAAAGTATTGCACACCAAATTTGGAAGCTTTAACCCTTAAAATAACGGAACCGGAGCCGTTTTGAACTTTAACCCCTTTACAGTCCCTGGTATCTGCTTTGCTGAGACCCAACCAAGCCCCAAGGGGAATACGATACCAAATGACGCCTTCAGAAAGTATTTTCTAAGTATCAGAGCTCCTCTCACATGCGACTGCATGCCATGCCTCTCAAAAACAAGTGCGCAACACCGGCGCGAAAATGAGGCTCTGCCTATGCTTTGGGAAAGCCCCTAAAGAATAAGGTGTCTAAAACAGTGCCTGCCGATATTATTATATAAAAATACCCAGATAAAATGATTCCTCAAGGCTAAATATGTGTTAATAATGAATCGATTTAGCCCAGAAAAAGTCTACAGTCTTAATAAGCCCTTTTTGAAGCCCTTATTTACGATCGTAATAAACATGGCTTACCGGATCCCATAGGGAAAATGACAGCTTCCAGCATTACATCGCCTTGTTAGAATGTGTCATACCTCAAGCAGCAAGAGACTGCTCACTGTTCCCCCAACTGAAGTTAATTACTCTCAACAGTCCTGTGTGGAACAGCCATGGATTTTAGTGACGGTTGCTAAAATCATTTTCCTCATACAAACAGAAATCTTCATCTCTTTTCTGTTTCTGAGTAAATAGTACATACCAGCACTATTTTAAAATAACAAACTCTTGATTGAATAATAAAAACTACAGTTAAACACTAAAAAACTCTAAGCCATCTCCGTGGAGATGTTGCCTGTACAACGGCAAAGAGAATGACTGGGGTAGGCGGAGCCTGGGAGGGATCATGTGACCAGCTTTGCTGGGCTCTTTGCCATTTCCTGTTGGGGAAGAGAATATCCCACAAGTAAGGATGACGCCGTGGACCGGACACACCTATGTTGGAGAAAATGACTTGGTTTCTCGTGGAGACGAGGTTCACCCTTTGTAACAATCAGCTGCACCCTATAGGATAAGTAACCCCTCATTTTAAATAGGCGAGTCAAAACATGCCCCTCTAACACAAGCAGGTGGGGATAGGTGTGTTATTAGAGAACTTTAAGTGCTGTTGCAGCTTATTTCTAATGACAAGCATTTGCATCTTAGAAATGCATGCAACTCCTTAGACTACCCTCTTTAACCCTTGATTGATAGGAAGCAAACGACCAATCACGAAGAAATAAATGTTGTGTTGGATTTGATGTATTAAAGCATCTGGTGATTGGTTGTACTGCCTGCAAGTTTAAAAAGATTTAGCTGGGAGGCAGCAAAATAAGTAAAAAGCCCCCATGAGTTTGTGCAGCACATAGTAATTTTCATACCATAGTATTTTCATACCTCTGTGTTGTATTGTAATCAATTTGCATTATATAATATGATTTTTCTCTAAATTATTTCAAGGGCCTAGAAACCCTTCAAAACCCGTTTGGACTTTTTTTTGCACATAGTTTTTAAAGCATTATTAATGCAGCATAAACCCAATATTGGAAAAAGCATAATAAAAAAAAAACATTGTATAAGTTGTACAAAATAACGAAATTTATGCTTACCTGATAAATGTATTTCTTTCTTGACACGATGAGTCCACGGATCATCTAATTACGGCAAAGAGCACCACAGCAAAGCTGTTAAGTATCACCTCCCTTCTAACCAACCCCAGTCATTCGACCAAAGTAAAGGAAAGAAAGGAAGCAACAAGGTGCAGAGGTGCCTGAGGTTTATAACATAACAAAAACAAAAAATATCCTGTCATCAAAAACAGGGCGGGCCGTGGACTCATTTCAAGAAAGAAAGAAATTTATCAGGTAAGCATAAATTTCGTTTTCTTTCTAATGACATGACGATTCCACGGATCATCTAATTACTATTGGGAACCAATACCCAAGCTAGAGGACACAGATGATAAGAGAGGGACAAGACAGGGAACCACTCCCAAAGGAAGCCTCAGCCGAGGCAAAAGTCTCAAACTTATAGAATTTTGAAAAAGTATGTAGAGAGGACAAAGTTGCAGCCTCGTAGAATGAGCTGTAACCTTCTCAGGAGGCTGCTGTCCAGCAGTTTCATAGGCTAAGCGAATTATACTCTTCAGCCACAAAGAAAGAAGTAGCCGTAGCTTTCTGCCCCTTACGTTTCCCAGAGAAAACTACAAACAGAGCAGAAGACTGGCGAAATTCCTTAGTCGCCTGTAAATAGAATTTCAGAGCACGAACCACGTCTAGGTTGTGCAGAAGACGTTCCTTATGAGGAGGAGGATTAGGACATAGAGGAACAACAATCTCCTAATTAATATTCCGATCTGAAACTACTTTAGGAAGAAAACCCAATTTAGTATGTAAAACAACCTTATCCGAGTGAAAGATAACAAAATTAAGTGTTCAATCTCCAAGCAGTCAGCTTCAGAGAAACTAGATTTGGATGAAGGAATGGCCCTTGAAGTAGAAGATCCGTTCTTAGAGGAAGTTTCCAAAGAGGAAGCGATGACATCTCCACTAGGTCTGCATACCAAATCCTGCCAGGCCACGCCGAAGAAATGAGAATCACTGACACCCTCTCTTGCTTGATCCGAGCAATGACCGGAGGAAGGAGAGCGAACGGAGGAAATAGGTATGCAAGATTGAAATTGCAAGTAACTGCCAGAGCGTCTATCAGAACGGCCTGAGGGTCCCTGGACCTCGACCCGTACCTCGGCATTCTGACGAGATGCCATGAGATTTAGATCCAGCTGTCCCCATTTGAGAATCAAGTTGGAAAACACTTCCGGATGCAATTCCCATTCCCCCGGGTGAAAGGTAGGTCTGCTCAGAAAATCCACTTCCCAATTGTCCACTGCTGGAATGTGGATCGCAGATAAACAGTTGTGGGTCTCCGCCCACTGAATAATCGTGGACACCTTTTTCATGGCCAAAGAACTCCGAGTTCCACCCTGATGGTTGATGTAAGCAACTGAGGTTATGTTGTCCGACTGAAATCTGATAAAGCCAGGCAGAAGCTAACTGAGGCCAGGCCAGAAGAGCATTGAAGATTGCTCTTAGCTCTAGAATGTTTATGGGGAGAACAGATTATTTCCGAGTCCATGTCCCCTGAGCCCTTAAAAGGCCCCAGACTGCTCCCCAACCTGTCAGGCTGGCGTTCGCAGTCACTATCACCCAGATAGGTCTGCGAAAACAGGTTCCCTGGGAGAGATGATCATGAGACAATCACCAAGGAAGAGAATCTCTTGTCATCTGACTAAAATGAATTTGTGGAGACAGATACGCGTAATCCCTGTTCCACTGTCTGAGCATGCATAATTGCAGAGGTCTGAGATGGAAACGAGCAAAAGGAATAATATCCATGGCGGCTACCATGAGACCGATTACCTCCATACATTGAGCCACTGATGGCTGAGGAAAGGACTGAAGAGGCAGACAAGATTCGAAAATCTTTGATTTTCTGACCTCTGTCAGAAATATTTTCATCAAAACGGAATCTATTAGGGTTCCCAAAAAGACTACCCTTGTAGATGGAATTAAGGAACTCTTTTCCAGATTCACCTTCCAACCGTGAGAGTGCACGAATGATACAAGCATCTCCGTGTGGGAGCTTGCTAGATGAAAAGACTGGGCCTGAACCAGAATGTCGTCCAGATAAGGTGCCACTGCAATACCCTGTAACAGGAGCACTGCCAACAGAGATCCCAGAACCTTAGAAAAAATTCTGGGAGCTGTAGCTAGTCCGAAAGGAAGAACTGGAAGTGTTTGTGGAGAAAAGCAAATCTCAGAAAATTGTGATGATCCATGTGGATGGGAACATGAAGGTACACAACCTTTAAATCTACTGTTGTCATAAATTGACCCTCTTGAACTAAGGGAAGAATGGAACGAATAGTTTCAGTTTTGAAGGATGGTACTCCGAGGAATTTGTTTAGACTCTTGAGATCCAAGATTGGTCTGAAGGTTCCCCTTTTCTTGGGAACCACAGATTGGAGTAAAATCCCAGACCCTGCTCCTGTACTAGAACAGGAACTATCACTCCCATTTCCGATAGATCCCGAACACAACGTAAGAACGCCTCTTTTTATCTGGTCAACAGATAATCTTGAGAAGAAATCTGCCCCTGGGGGGAAGGTCTTGAATGTTTTGTAGAGGGAGAGGAAGGTTTACCCTTAAAGTTTGAAAGGAACGAAAATTACTCTGACGTCCCTTCTGCTTAGATTTCTTCTCCTGAGGATATTGCTTTTATGTTCAATTATACGTACCAATAACTTGAAAGCTCCCCTTGCATATCACTTCTTGATAGCTGGCCATTCAATTAGCCAGTTTAAATTTCAGATTATAGATCATATTGTTACCACGGAGAGGCGGTGATAGGGAATTACTGCTGAAGCAAAAAGAATCCTTCTGGATTTATGAATTAGGGACCCTTATCCCTAAAGGTATGAATAAAGATTGGGATCTGTCCATTTTTCTATAAACATTTGAGATATCACTGTTTATTTAAAATGTATATAAAGATGAGCTGTTTGAAAACAAAATGTTACTGAGTAAGCCACTAGCAGAATATGAAATATTGTATTGAATTATTGTGTTTATTTTGAACTTAGAAAGGGTTAATGACTCTTTATCGCCACCTAGTAGTGTATAGGTATATAAAGGTGTGTGAATTGTTTGTTTGGCATGGCATGAATAAGGGATAACATCCCGAAACGTCGCCTATTTTTTGTCTTATCTAAATAAACATTAGATTTATGCTGTCACCTGTTTACCTTTTTTGATATATTGTGGGACCTGGAGCAGTGGTTCCTTGGTGACGTGCATTCTACCACAGTGTGCTGACATCTTGCTTTTTACATGTCAGAAATAATCTCAGCCAAAGCTGGGCCAAACAAGGTCTTACCCTTGTAAGGAATAGCCAAAAGTCTAGACTTAGACGACACATCTGCATACCAAGATTTCAGCCATAAAGCTCTTCAAGCCAAAATGGCAAAACTAGAAATCTTTGCTCCCAACTTGATAACTTGAAGAGAAGCATCAGAAATGAAATAATTGGCCAATTTAAGAGCCCTGATCCTGTCCTGGATCTCTTCAAGGGGAATGTCTCTGTTTGAAAGCAAACAGACAACGCATCAAACCAGTATGCCGTTGCGCTAGAAACGGTAGCAATATAACACCGCAGGTTGCCATTGTAAACCTGGTGAACATACATTTTCTTAAGAAAACCCTCCAGTTTCTTATCCATAGGGTCTTTAAAAGAACAGCTATCCTATATGGGAATAGTAGTTCTCTTAGCTAAAGTGGAAATTGCCCCTTCCACCTTGGGGACCGTTTGCCAAGACTCCTTGATAGAGTCATCAATGGGAAACATCTTCTTAAAAATAGGAGAAGGAGAAAAAGGAATACCCAGCTTCTCCCATTCCTTAACAATAATTTCTGAAGCCCGATCTGGTACGGGAAAACATTCCAGCATGGAAGGTACATCATAATACTTGTTAAGTTTACTAGACTTTTTAGGGGTGACAATTACAGAGTCAGAGTCGTCCAGAGTAGCCAAAACCTCCTTGAGTAGTAAACAGAGGTGTTCCAGCTTAAACCTGAAGGATACAACTTCAGCATCAGAGGAAGGAATTACACTGTCAGAATCTGAGATTTCACCCTCAGATGCTACCGAAAAATCCTTCTCATCAGATTTATGAGAGGAAACATTCGGAATAGCCAACACCGAGTCAGATACCTTACGCCTGATTCTTTAGACTTCCTCTTGCGCTTTCCCTGTAGCATCGGAAAAGCAGACAACGCATCAGAAACTGCAGAAGACATGAGGGAAGCAATGTCTTGCAAGGAGACCCCAGCCGGAGCTTGAGAGGAAGCACAGGGCACTGAATTAATGGGTACTAAAATTTGGGACACCTGAGGCGAAAAATGCGGCATATCTTGCACATTGTCAGAAGACTCCTGGACAGCATCCGTCTTAGACAATATAGGCTCAAAAAATCTATCCTTAAGATTTAATGTTCTCAACACATGAGAAACAAAAAAAGGAATTGATGGTTCAATATTAGCATTCAAAAATAAAGGACATCTGTAATCTGTAACAGAGTCTTGGTCCATCTTAACAGAATAAATATAAAAAATTAAATTATGAACAATTTAAATAAAGAAAAAAACGTTACAGTTTCTTTAAATTTTAAAACGAAACTGCTTTATTTTTTATGCAATGCAAAAACGATACTGCTTTATTTTTTGAACAAATACAAAAACGAAACTGCTTTATTTTACAAGATATTGAGTAATAAAAACGTCTTAACACCTCAAACAGCCTCTACACCTCAGCAATAGCTTTGCTGAGGTGCCTATTTAAAAAGAAAACTGCTTTATTTTTTAAAACCTGAATCCAAACTGGAGCTGTTTCAGTAATGACAGGCTAGCAAATAACCGTTAAACTTGAAAAACTATAAGATGCAGATATCTCTCCTCCATACACAGGAAGTGAGAGAATAACAAATGCGCAATAGATACATTTTTACCTCACACAAACCGCGTCCATTGTGGGCGTGTCAAAAATAGCATCTCAGCAGACATCTTAATGCAAAAAACTTTAACAAAACCACCAAAATGAGCCAAGTTCTCCTCAGGTCCCCAGTGCCTGCAATACTGCCATACATAATCCCCCTTACAACACTAGGAGTAATGTATTAAATATCCCTGTCAGGGAAATAGTAAAGTGCCATGTATTTTCCTTAAAGCTGCTTAAGAAAATAAATTAGCACTTACCTCAACAAAATCTGCCTGGCAGCAAGGCAGCTCACTAGGTTAGTAGAGGTCCTTTCCCTCACATTGACCTGTGGAAAATAATAAGGGCAGCAACTTTTATTAAAATATGAGGGAGGCGTAGTGAGAATTATGTCCCACAAGTTCCCTTTGCTTAAAAGCCACCAATGCTCTACTGAAGAGACTGAAATGGACTACAGCTACACCCTGGAGTAAAAACAGCACATACTAGTACTGCAAATAAAATAATAAACTCTTGATTGAAGAATCTTTTCAGACACCTAACTTTACCACTTCCTTACACTAACGTAGGCAAAGAGAATGACTGGGGTTGGATAGAAGGGAGGTGATATTTAACAGCTTTGCTGTGGTGCTCTTTGCCGCCTCCTGCTGGCCAGGAGGTGAATATCCCAATAGTAATTAGATGATCCATGGACTCATCGTGTCACTAGAAAGAAATTACATTTATCAGCCCTTACAATAAAGAGGGTCACACTCTGCACATACGCTTAATAGTAATTCTCAGCTAGCATTATAGTCTATATTTCCATCATGGTTGCATGGCTTTTAATCTATTTTTTTTAAATGTTTACATTTTCTCATATTATAGTTAACGATCACAATTATTGCTTTTAATAAAATGTTAAAAATATTAGAGATAATTTTAAATCTAGAAAACTTGTACAAAACTAAATCGTCAAAAAGTTAATATATGTTTGCAAATAAGTGTTTGGATGGAATAAAGATATTAAAGGGACATTAAACCCAAAATATTTCTTTCATGATTCAGATAGAGACTACAATTTTAAACAGCATCCCAATTTACTTCTATTATCTAATTTGCTTAATTCTTCAGATATCCTTTGTTGAAGAAAAGGCTATGCACATGGGTGAACCAATCACACGAGGAATTTATGTGTAGCCACCAATCAGCAGCTACTGAGCCTATCTAGATATGCTTTTCAGCACGATATTAAGAGAATTAAGCAAATTAGATAATAGAAGTAAATTAGAAAGTTGTTTAACATTACATGCTCTTTCTGAATCATGAAATAAAAAATGTGGGTTTCATGTCCCTTTAACGATAAAATTTAGCACATAATAAATTTATATTGTTTTCTAAAAGCTTCTTGTGCATTTTTTTTGAGAATTTAGGAAGATATTAGTTACATTGCAAAAGCAATGTGGACATAGAAAAAACGCTCTCACAACACACACAAGATGAATATAAAGTTTTCGCAATGCAAATTTTAAGAGACTGTAAAGAGTTAAAGGGACATGCCATTTAAACAACTTTCCAATTTACTTTTATCATCAATTTGCTTTGTTCACTTGGTTTTCTTTGTTGAAGGCTAAACCTAGGTAGGCTCATAAGCTAATTGATGAAGGCCACCTCTTATCTAAGTACATTTTATTAGCTTTTCAAACCTATACAGAGCTAGTTCACGTGTGCCAGATAGATAAAATTGTGTTCGCTCCCATGGAGTTATTTATGAGTCAGCACTGATTGTTTAAAATGCTAGTCTGTCAAAAGAACTGAGATAAGAAGCAGTCTGCAGCGGTTTAGATACAAGCTAATCACAGACGTAAAAAGTGTAATAAAATATGCAAAACTGGGGAATGGGTAATAACGGGATTATCTATCTTTATAAACAACATTTTTCAATCAGACTGTCCTTTAAATGGTTTACCTTTATTTTGCCATGTCAAATAGCTGCTTTTGCCCGTTGGAAACACCACCTAAATAATTTCAACACTATACTATTGGCTATAAAACGGCTATGCAAACAGTAGAAATCAAACTCTAAAAGGGGGGAAAAGCAATAGAGCCCCTGCCCTTTTGAAAGCGTGTTTTTGCTGGAGATATGTATACAATTAACTCTTACTTTGTCCCTTTAAAATAGAAAGCATGGAACAATCAAAAGGGACCAAATTTTTTTTATGCACATTATATTTAGATCTAATATACTTAGAATATGAGTTTAAATTATATTATGCTAATAAAATATAGTTAATGTATCAGAATTTACAAACACTGCTTTTAAAAGATCATACAGGGAAAAAATGATTTACACAACTTGATAGTGAAAATTTATTTTAAAGCTATATTTTTTTTTTTTTAAAATCGTCCCTATATTCTTAAGAAAATTACACTTTTCTGAAGACAGTAGAATGCAAGTGTGACCTACCTGAATTGGCCCTACTGACATCAGCAGGTTTTTCAGTTGAATATCAGTGGTTGATGAAGAAAGCCCTTCAACTGACACCACACACGGCTGAGGCTTGCACTCTACCACACGTAGGTTCTGTTTATTTGGCATCAAGCGTCCTCTGCCCATCTGTCCCACTACTCCTCTGCCTCTTCCCCGCATAATAACCTGCCAATGAGCACCAAGACAGTTAGTTTGTCCTTTCAGAGAAATCAGTAACCTATAGTTGCTTAACACTGTACAAGATGCAGATGCCACAACAATTTTCAGTAAATTTATACGATGAACTAATGTTTACAATGAGTCTCACCTTGTTGGGTTGATGAAGTGCCTTGACAGTGTTCACTACCTTAGGAATCGCTGACTCTGTTTGCAAAGGCAGTGGACGCATAGGGTGCTGTAGATACTGATGTTGATGCTGCTGTACGGTTCCTTTTGCCAGTGTAACTTTCCTAATAGTCCCTTGTTTCTGTGGTTGTCTTTGCGGATATGGAGGCCTCTGTTGGGGGAGTCTCTGTTGTGGAGGTTGCATTTGTAGATTTCCTTCTGGAGATGTGATCACATTATCTCCTCCCTATTGTGGAGAAAATGATCAATGATATTGTTTCAACTGATCTATGTATTTAAAAAAAAATGCTAATAAAGTATAAATGGCTAAGAAAAGAAGTGAAGACATAATTACTTTATTCTCTTTAAGTTCACAAAATATATTGCTGTATAAAAATCAATATCTTAGTATATTTGATACTAACAAATACTACTAGTTAAGAGTCAATATTCAAACCTGTATCAGGTATTAAGCCTAAAATAAGGAACCAGTACTACAAAGCTGAGCATAGGAATACAAGAACACTTCAATAATCAAAAGGTACTTCTCTGTATTTCATGTTAAAGGGAAAGTAAAGACAACATTAAACTTAAAATTAATTAGATAGATCAGGAAGTTTTAAAACAACTTCCCAAGTTACTTCTATTATCAATTTTACTTAGTTCTCTTGGTATCTTTTCTTAAAGCGAAATCCTAGGTGAGTTCAAGATCGTGCATGAGTCTTTAGCCATCTAGTAGCAGTATTTGCAAAATTTTTTATAGTAATGTTAAAACATAGTGGCAAACACTGCTAAAGACACATGCACGCTCCTGAGCTATCAGTCTACCTTGGTTTACTCTTTAACAAAGGATATCAAGGGAAGAAAGCAAATTTGATAATAGAAGTAAATTGGAAAGTTGTTTAAAATTGCATGCTCTGCTTGGAAAAACAAATTATGCTTATCTGATAATTTAATTTCCATCTGTGGGAGGAGAGTCCACTGCTTCATTCATTACTTGTGGTAATTAAGAGCCTGGCCACCAGGAGGAGGCAAAGACACCCCAGCCAAAGGCGTAAATACCTCCCCCACTCCCCTCATCCCTCAGTCATTCTGCCAAGGAAACAAGGAACAGTAGGAGAAATATCAGGGTATAAATGGTGCCAGAAGAATAAAACTAAATTTAGGTCCGCCCACCGGAGAAACGGGCGGGAGCAGTGGACTCTCCTCCCACAGATGGAAATTAAATTATCAGGTAAGCATAATTTATGGTTTCCATCTTAATGGGAGGAGAGTCCACTGCTTCATTCATTACTTGTGGAACAAATACCCAAGCTCTAGAGGACACTGAATGAAAAAAACGGGAGGAAAAAAGGAGGTGGACCTTAAACTGAGGGCACCACAGCCTGCAGAACCTCTCTCCCAAAAGCTGCTTCCACCAAAGCAAAAACGTGTAAAATGTGTAAAATTTAGCAAAAGTATGTAAAGAAGGCCAATTGGCCGCCTTTCAAATCTGCTCCATAGAGGCCTCATTCTTAAAGGCCCAAGAAGAGGCCACAGCTCTAGTTAAGTGAGCTGTAATCCTCTGAGGAGGCTCATATCCCGCTGTCTCATAGGCCAGACGAATCATGCTCCTCAACCAAAAAGACAGTGAAGTAGAAGAGGCCCTCTGCCCCTTGCGCTTCCCTGAATACACAACAAATAAAGACGAAGTCTGTCTGAACTCCTTTGTGGCCTGAAGATAAAACTTCAGAGCCCGAACTACATCAAAATTCTGAAGCAACCTTTCCTTTGACAAAGAAGGGTTAGTAAACAAGGAAGGAACTACTATTTCCTGATTGATGTTACGATTCAACACCACCTTGGGAAGAAACAATACAGTGCGAAGAACAGCCTTATCAGAGTGAAAAAAAATAGGTAAGGAGTCTCACATTGCAAGGCCGCCAATTCAGAGACTCTGCGAGCCGATAGCCAATAGGAATAGAACCTTCCAGGAAATAATTTTAATGTCAAGAGAATGCATAGGCTCAAACAGAGCTCTCTGCAAAATCTTAAGAACCAGGTTTAAAGTGAAGGTCAACTTTGATGAATTAGTGCCTGTTTTTTCATAATCCTATTAAAAACAAGGGCACCTTAATTCATCAAAATTGACATTTCACTCTTTTTCTTCAAAAACTTACCGTTTCATTCTGGCAGCCGCTCCAGCGATTTCCACGGCCGTCGGAAGCCTTTGCAGACGTCAGAAATTACGAATCCGGCTCCCCCCGGGGGAATCTTGGCCTGATGCAACACCGTGATTGGAGGAAGCCGTATTTATCATTTTGGACCCGCAAAGATGGCTTGCGACGGGCGGAGGAAGTGCTGAGCGGCTGCCAGGATTAAAAAGGTACGTTTTTGAAGAAAACAAGTGAAATGTCAATTTTGATGAATTAAAGTGCCCTTGTTTTTGATAGGATTATTAAAAACCGGGCACTAATTCATAAAAATTGACCTTCACTTTAAGCTCCAAGGAGGAGCAGAATATCTAAAGACTGGTCTGATCCTAGACAGAGCCTGAACAAAGGACTAAATGTCTCGAAGCTCTGCTAGCTTCTTGTGTAACAGAACAGATAAAGCCGAAATATGTCCCTTAAAGGAACTGGCGGCAAGACCCTTATCAAGACCGTCCTGGAGAAAGGCCAGAATCCTAGATACCCTAACCTTATGCCATGGATATCCATGTTCCTCACACCAGGACAAGTAGGTCCTCCACACCTTATGATAGATGCAATGAGTGACCGGTTTGCTGGCTGGAATGAAAGTATCAATCACTCTCTCAGAAAATCCTCTCTTGGCTAAGACTAGGCGTTCAATCTCCACGCAGTCAGCCTCAGGGAATCGAGATTTTGGTGTAGAAAGGGACCCTGAGCCAGCAAATCTCTGGGACAGGGTAACTTCCATGGAGGAGACAATGACATCCCCACCAGATACACAAACCACGATCTCCGCGGCCACGCCAGAGCAATCAGAATAGCCGAAGCTTGCTCCTGCTTGGTGCAAAAATGTAAAGTAGGTTGAACTCCCAGGGCACCGCTAAGGCATCTATCAGCTCTGCCTGGGGATTCCTGGGCCTCAACCCGTATTTGGGTAGCTTAAAGTTGAGTCTGGATGCCATGAGGTCTATCTCCGGTGTCCCCCATTTGTTGCAGATCTCCGCGAACACCTTGGGATGGAGAGACCATTCCCCTGGATGAAAGCATTGTCTGCTGAGAAAATCCGGTTCCCAATTGTCCACACCCGGAATGTGGATTGCTGAGAGCGAACAATTGTGGATCTCTCCCTATTCCAGGATCCGAGATACCTCCCTCATAGCTAGGGAGCTCCTAGTTTCTCCCTGATGTTTATGTAAGTCACTGATGTGATGTTGTCCGACTGGAATCTGATGAATCTGGACAACCTGAGGGGGGCCAAGCCTTCAGAGTGTTGAATATCGCTCGTAGTTCCAGAATATTTATCGGTAGGCTTGATTCCTCTCTAGTCCATCTGCCCTGTGCCTTTTTGGCACCCCAAATAGCCCCCCATCCTGGTAGACTTGGTCACAATCTCCCAGAATGGTCTCAAGAAGGATGTCCCCTGGGATAGCTGTCCCGGACGGATCCACCAAGAGGGACTCCCTCGTTCGGTTGTCCAGAGATATCTGTTGGGATAGATCTGAGTGATTGCCGTACCATTGTCTCAACATGCACAACTGAAGAGGTCTGAGATGGAACCTGGCATATGGAATGACATCTAGGCTGGATACCATGAGCCCAATCACCTCCATACACCTGGCCACAGATGTCCTTGAGGAGGTCTGAAGGGCAAGACAGTGGGACGCAATCATGCAACGTGTCTGATCTGTCAAGAATATCTTCATGGCTGAATAATCTATTATCTTACCGAGGAATTCCACCCTGTTGCTGGGGACCAGGGAACACTTTCCTTCGTTTATCTTCCATCCGTTTGATTGAAGGAGGAGAGCCCTCGAGTGACCCTCCGCGAGACTGCAGGATGGAGCCTGGACTAGGATATCATCCAGATAAGGAGCCACTGCAATACCTCTGGCTCTCGCTACCACAAGCAGCGCTCCGAGAACCTTCGCAAAGACTCTTGGGACAGTCGCCAGACCAAACGGTTGGTCTAGAAATGCAAATCTTAGGAACCTGAAGTGATCCGAGTGGATTGGTACGTGAAGGTAAGCATCCTTCAAGTCTATTGTCGTCATGAATTGCCCCTCTTGAACTAGGTGCAAAATTGACCAGATCGTCTCCATTTTGAATGATGGAACTGACAGAAACGTGTTTAGGCACTTTAGGTTCAGAATTGGGCGAAACATGCCCTCCATCTTTGGGACCACAAAAAGGTTTGAAAAATACCCCAGACATCTTTCTGCTAGAGGGACTGGGACGATTACTCCGAGAGGAGAGATCCCTCACACAAACTAGGAAGGCGTTTCTCTTCTCTGGACTTGATGATATGTTTGACAGAAGGAACCTGCCTCTGGGTGGATGGGTCCTGAACCCTATCCTGTAACCCTGGGCTACAACCTCCAGAACCCAAGGGTCCTGAACGTCTCTCATCCAGGACTCCGCAAAAAGAAATAGTCTGCCCCCTACACGATCCAGAGAAAAATCGGGGGCCGCCCCTTCATGCCGATTTTGTCTCATCAGGCTTCTTGCTCTGCTTGGATTTGTTCCAAAAGTTAGCAGGCTTCCAAGATCCCTTGGTATGCTCTGACTTCACGGCAGGCTGCTGGCGTTGAGACTTGTCCGCACGAAAGGCTTATTCTTTTTATCCTTTAGCAGGAAAGCACCTTTGCCATCCGTGTCTGTGGATATGATAGAATCCAGGCCCGGACAGAAAAGAACCGTCCCTTTGAACGGGAGGAAAAGTAATATAGACTTGGAAGTCATGTCAGCAGACCACGACTTTAACCACAGAGCCCTACGGGCTAATACAGAAAAACCTGATGTCTTTGCATTCAGGCGAATAATCTGGATATTTGCATCACAGATGAACAAATGAGCTACCCTTAAGGCCTTAATTTGTTCCTGTATTTCCTTGAGGGGAGTCTCCACCTCAACCATAGCTGAGAGAGCGTCACACATATAGGTAGCAGCACAATCCACCACAGAGACCGCTGCTGCTGGTTGAAAAACGAACCCCGTGAGCTGGAACATCTTCCTCAACATGAACTCCAACTTTTTATCCATGGGCTCCTTGAACGAAGAACTATCCTCGAGCGGAAAAGTCGTTCTCTTAGCGAGCGTGGAGATAGCACCATCCACCTTAGGAATGGCACCCCACAGCTCAAGCTGCGAGTCCGGAACGGGGAACAGCTTTTTAAAATAGGTAGAAGGAGAAAAGGACGAACCAAGTTTCTATCACTCATTCTTAATAATATTAGCCATTTTAATGGGGACTGGGAAAGTCTGAGGCACCACCCTGTTCTCATAAACCCTATCTAGCTTAGGGATCAAAGGTTCCTCCGGAAGTTTCGGTTCAGGAACCTCCAGCGTAGCAAGCACCTCTTTAAGCAGAAAGCGCAAACGCTCTATCTTAAATTTAAAATCTGGCTTCTGCGCAGGCGGAGGTCTAGAAGTCGCCAATTCCGACCCAGAAAGAACATCCTTCGAAGAGTCAGTCGTCCTCATCAGCTGATAATCTGTCAGACATCCAGCGGAGTAGATGACTCCTGGGAGCTGCATGTGCAATTGGAGATGAGTGTAGGGAACACACCTCTCGGGACGGAGAACCCACAGAGGTGGACGTCTCAGTCGTACTAAATATCTTACTTATTCTTTTTAGATATTGCAATTTTATCGAAGCATGTGGAACAGTGTTGAGCAGGCGGATCAACTGGAACCTTTCACACAATAGATAAAGTTAAAGGGACAGTCTAGTCAAAATTAAACTTTCTTTATTCAGATAGGACATGTCATTTTAATCAAATTTCCAATTTACTTTTATCATCAAATTTGCTTTTTTCTCTTAGTATTCTTAATTTAATTTAAACTAAACCTAGGCAGACTCGTATGCTAATTTCTAAACCATTGAAGGCTGCCTCTTATCACAGGCTTTTTAAATTCCTTTTCAACACAAAGAGACAAAGTACACGTGGGCCATATAGATAACACTGTGTACAGGTACAGGGGGTTATTTAAGATTTAGTCCAACACAATGCTAACTGCAAGACAATAGATAATTAACAGTCACAGTCATGTGATCAGGGTGCTGGAAGAAGGTTCTTAGATACAAGGTAATCACAGAGGTAAAAAGTATATTAATATAACAGTGTTGGTTGTGCAAAACTGGGGAATGGGTAATAAAGGGATTATCTATCTTTTAAAACAATAACAATTCTATGGTAGACTATCCCTTTAATAGGTACCCTCTAACATATCAGAGGCCTCCATAGCTTACGCCTTTATTGTACTAGATATAATTTAAATGGCACCTTTATATACCAATGGCCGGGGCACTCACCACCTCCTATTACCCGGACCACAGAGAAACAGCTTTGTCTCTTCCAACCGCCGGTCAAGAAAGAGGAAGTTAAAGATGCGACACCCGGTCACATGGAGTTCCATGTAGGACCGCCCCTGCACTAGAGAGAAAACGCACCAAAAAGGTCTGCATCAATCTCTCGCTAAGAAACTGACTGTTCACACACTGACAGAGCCTCATCTCACACGACGCAGCATAAAAACACAAACAATATTATGCATACCCACCCCTGTTCAATAACCCAGTTCCCAAGAGTATTACCCTTTATTCTATACAGATAAAGGAGACACACTGTGACCCCGTCTTCTTACGTTATCATATATGTATAAATGAAACGATCTTACCAAAATCTACGCCATGGAACAGGAACACGGCCTTTCAAGTGTGACAGGGTGGTAGCATCGCTCCTGACATGGACTTGAAAGCAGAAAAGCAGGCAGCAAAACTTGTCAATGCTGATTGCTTATGCAGCTGTTAATCTGAGTTGGGATAGGTTCGAAGAAAGACTCTCCCTGCATCTCCGGACTCTAATTTTCATCTATGCTCTCACTGAGAGGCTGACAGGACTACTTAAAACTTCAGTCCCATTTCAAAGAGTACTACCCTCCATAAGAGACTACTCCGAATCTTCCGACACTTCTCTGCATACCTCCTGTGACGAAAGGCAAAGAATGACTGGGGAATGAGGGGAGTGGGGGAGTTATTTAAGCCTTTGGCTGGGGTGTCTTTGCCTCCTCCTGGTGGCCAGGTTCTTAATTCCCACAAGTAATGAATGAAGCAATGTACTCTCTCCTCCCATTAAGATGGAAAAGGTCAATAAAGTTAAAGCAGTCTAGTTTAAACAAAATCAGTTCAATAAGGACCACAATCCAGAATAAAATCATGTTACGATTAACCAATCCTCAAATAGAGAAAAAAATGTCTGACCTATAACAATAATCTACAGTATGAAAAATATTTTTTTAAAAGCTGCTTTGGCTTGCATATCAATAAAACGTCAAAGGTAGTGTGGTCATTCTAAAAAGAAATGATACCAAGTTTGGTATATCTACTGCAGGATTAACAAAGAGAGTTTAGGAAATGGATGGAACAATCCTAACATGCAAAAGCGGTAGAATCCTAAAATGGGCAGACATAATTTCCTTAAAAAACATAATTTATGTAAGAACTTACCTGATAAATTAATTTCTTTCATATTAGCAAGAGTCCATGAGCTAGTGACGTATGGGATATACAATCCTAGCAGGAGGGGCAAAGTTTCCCAAACCTCAAAATGCCTATAAATACACCCCTCACCACACCCACAATTCAGTTTAACGAATAGCCAAGTAGTGGAGTGATAAAGAAAGGAGTAAAAAGCATCAACAAAGAAATTTGGAATAATTGTGCTTTATACAAAAAATCACAACCACCATAAAAATGGTGGGCCTCATGGACCAATATGAAAGAAATTAATTTATCAGGTAAGTTCTTACATAAATTATGTTTTCTTTCATGTAATTGGCAAGAGTCCATGAGCTAGTGATGTATGGGATATCAAATACCCAAGATGTGGAACTCCATGCAAGAGTCATTAGAGAGGGAGGGATAAAAAATGCTGAAAAAATAATCCACAACCCAAATAAAAGTTATTCTTATGAAGAAAAGAAAAACTGAAAACAGCAGCAGAAGAATCAAACCGAAACAGCTGCCTGAAGAACTTTTCTACCAAAAACTGCTTCAGAAGAAGCAAATACATCAAAACGGTAGAATTTAGTAAATGTATGCAAAGAGGACCAAGTCGCTGCTTTGCAAATCTGATCAACTGAAGCTTCATTCCTAAAAGCCCACGAAGTGGAGACTGATCTAGTTGAATGAGCTGTAATTCTCTGAGACGGGGCTTGACCCAACTCCAAATAAGCTTGATGAATCAAAAGCTTTAACCAAGAGGCCAAAGAAATAGCAGAGGCCTTCTGACCTTTCCTAGGACCAGAAAATATAACAAATAGACTAGAAGTCTTCCTGAAATCTTTAGTAGCTTCCACATAATATTTCATAGCTCTTACCACATCCAAAGAATGTAAGGATCTTTCCAAAGGATTCTTAGGATTAGGACACAAGGAAGGGACAACAATTTCTCTACTAATGTTGTTAGAATTCACAACCTTAGGTAAAAATTCACATGAAGTCCGCAAAACCGCCTTATCCTGATGAAAAATCAGAAAAGGAGATTCACAAGAAAGAGCAGATAGCTCAGACACTCTTCTAGCAGAAGAGATGGCCAAAAGGAACAACACTTTCCAAGAAAGTAGTTTAATGTCCAAAGAATGCATAGGCTCAAACGAAGGAGACTGTAACGCCTTCGAAACCAAATTAAGACTCCAAGGAGGAGAAATTGATTTAATGACGGGCTTAATACGAACTAAAGCCTGTACAAAACAGTGAATATCAGGAAGTTTAGCAATCTTTCTGTGAAATAAAACAGAAAGAGCAGAGATTTGTCCCGTCAAGGAACTTGCAGACAAACCATCCTGGAGAAACTGTAAAATTCGAGGAATTCTAAAAGAATGCCAAGAGAATTTATGAGAAGAACACCATGAAATGTAAATCTTCCAAACTCAATAATAAATCTTCCTAGAGACAGATTTAAGAGCTTGTAACATAGTATTAATTACGGAGTCAGAGAAACCTCTATGACTTAGTACTAAGCGTTCAATTTCCATACCTTTAAATTTAATGATTTGAGATCCTGATGGAAAAACGGACCATGAGAGAGTAGGTACGGCCTTAATGGAAGTGGCCAAGGTTGGCAACTGGACATCCGAACAAGATCCGCATACCAAAACCTGTGGGGCCAAGCTGGAGCCACCAGCAACACAAACGATTGTTCCATGATGATCTTGGAGATCACTCTCGGAAGAAGAACTAGAGGCGGGAAGATATAAGCAGGTTGATAACACCAAGGAAGTGTCAGCACATCCACTGCTTCCGCCTGAGAATCCCTGGACCTGGACAGGTATCTTGGAAGTTTCTTGTTTAGATGAGAGGCCATCAGATCTATTTCTGGAAGACCCCACATCTGAACAATCTGAGAAAACACATCTGGATGGAGAGACCACTCCCCTGGATGTAAAGTCTGACGGCTGAGATAATCCGCCTCCCAATTGTCTACACCTGGGATATGAACCGCAGAAATTAGACAGGAGCTGGATTCCGCCCAAGCAAGTATCCGAGATACTTCTTTCATAGCTAGGGGACTGTGAGTCCCACCCTGATGATTGACATATGCCACCGTTGTGATATTGTCTGTCTGAAAACAAATGAACAGAGGCCAAAACTGAAGAGCTCTGAGAATTGCACAGAGTTCTAAAATATTGATTGGTAATCTTGCCTCTTGAGATTTCCAAACCCCTTGTGCTGTCAGTTCCCCAGACAGCTCCCCAACCTGAAAGACTCACATCTGCTGTGATCACAGTCCAGGTTGGCCGAACAAGAGAGGCCCCTTGAACTAAACGCTGGTAATTTAACCACCACGTCAGAGAGTGTCGAACATTGAGATTTAAGGATATTAATTGTGATATCTTTGTATAATCCCGGCACCACTGATTCAGCATGCAAAGCTGGAGAGGTCTCATGTGAAAATGAGCAAAAACAAAATTTATGCTTACCTGATAAATTTCTTTCTTTTGCGATGTACCGAGTCCATGGATTCATCCGAACTTGTGGGATATTGTCCTTCCTGACAGGAAGTAGCAAAGAGAGCACCACAACAGAGCTGTCAATATAGCACCCCCCCTTAACTCCACCCCCCAGTCATTCGATCGAAGGCCAAGGAAGAAAAGGAGAAACTATAAGGTTCAGAGGTGACTGAAGTTTACATAAAAAATACTATCTGTCTTGAATAGACAGGGCGGGCCGTGGACTCGGTACATCGCAAAAGAAAGAAATTTATCAGGTAAGCATAAATTGTTTTCTTTTGCAAGATGTACCGAGTCCACGGATTCATCCTAACTTGAGGGATACCAATAACAAAGCTTTAGGACACGGGTGAAGGGAGGGACAAGACAGTAACCTAAACGGAAGGCACCACTGCTTGCAGAACCTTTCTCCCAAAAATAGCCTCCGAAGAAGCAAAAGTATCAAATTTGTAAAATTTGGAAAAGGAATGAAGCGAAGACCAAGTCGCAGCCTTACAAATCTATTCAACAGAACAGCAGTCTCATAAGCCAAACGGATGATGCTTTTCAGCCAAAAGGAAAGAGAGGTAGCCGTAGCCTTTTGACCTCTACGCTTTCCAGCATAGACAACCAAAGAAGATGAGGCGAAAATCTTTGGTTGCCTGCAAATAAAACTTCAAGGCACAAACCACGTCCAAGTTGTGTAACAGACGTTCCTTCTTAGAAGGAGGATTAGGAAACAGAGAACTAACAACAATTTCCTGATTGATATTCCTGTTAGAAACAACTTTAGGGAGGAACCCAGGTTTGGTACGCAAAACCACCTTATCAGCATGGAAAACAAGATAAGGCGAGCCACATTGTAATGCAGATAGTTCAGAAACTCTTCGAGCTGAAGAGATAGCAACTAGAAACAGAACTTTCCAAGATAGAAGCTTAATATCTATGGAATGCATGGGTTCAAACGGAACCCCCTGAAGAACTTTAAGAACTAAATTTAGACTCCATGGCGGAGCAACAGGTTTAAACACAGGCTTAATTCTAACTAAAGCCTGACAAAAAACCCGAACGTCTGGGACATCTGCCAGATGCTTGTGCAACAGAATAGACAAAGCAGATATCTGTCCCTTTAAGGAACTAGCGGGCAATCCATTCTCCAATCCTTCTTGGAGAAAAGACAAAATCCTAGGATCCTGATCTTACTCTATGAGTAGCCTTTGGATCCGCACCAAAAAAGATATTTACGCCATATCTTATGATAGATCAAGGTATCTATGATTGACTCAGAGAAACCTCGCTTTGAAAAAATCAAGCGTTCAATCTCCAAGCAGTCCGTTGAAGAGAAATTAAATTTGGATGCTTGAATGGACCTTGAACCAAAAGGTCCCGTCTTAGTGGCAGAGTCCATGGTGGCAGAGATGACATATCCACCAGGTCTGCATACCAAGTCCTGCGTGGCCAGGCAGGCGCTATCAAAATCAACGAAGCTCTCTCCTGTTTGATTCTGGCAATCAGACGCGGAAGGAGAGGGAATGGTGGAAACACATAAGCCAGGTTGAATGACCAGGGTACTGCTAGAGCATCTATCAGTACTGCCTGAGGATCCCTTGACCTGGATCCGTAACAAGGAAGTTTGGCGTTCTGACGAGATGCCATCAGATCCAATTCTGGTGTGCCCCATAGCTGAACCAGTTGAGCAAACACCTCTGGATGGAGCTCCCACTCCCCCGGATGAAAAGTCTGACGAATTAGAAAATCTGCCTCCCAGTTCTCCACCCCTGGGATATAGATCGCTGATAGATGGCAAGAGTGAGCCTCTGCCCATCGGATTATCCTGGAAACTTCTATCATCGCCAAGGAACTCCTTGTTCCCCCCTGATGACTGATATAAGCTACAGTGGTGATGTTGTCCGACTGAAACCTGATGAATCCGGCCGAAGCCAGCTGAGGCCACGCCTGAAGAGCATTGAATATCGCTCTTAATTCCAGAATATTTATCGGTAGGAGGGCCTCCTCCCGAGTCCACAAACCCTGCTTTCAGGGAATTCCAGACTGCACCCCAGCCCAGTAGGCTGGCGTCCGTCGTCACAATAACCCGCGCTGGCCTGTGGAAACACATTCCCCTGGACAGGTGATCATGTGACAACCACCAAAGAAGAGAGTCTCTGGTCTCTTGATCCAGATTTATCTGAGGAAATAAATCTTCATAATCCCCATTCCACTGTTTGAGCATGCATAGTTGCAGTGGTCTGAGATGCAAGCGAGCAAACAGAACTATGTCCATTGCCACTACCATAAGTCCGATTACCTCCATACACTGAGCCACTGAAGGCCGAGGCATGAAATGAAGAGCTCGGCAGGTGGTTAAAATCTTTGATTTACTGACCTCCGTCAGAAATATTTTCATGTCCACCAAATCTATCAGAGTTCCCAGGAATGGAACTCTTGTGAGAGGAATAAGAGAACTCTTTTTCACGTTCACCTTCCACCCATGAGATCTTAGAAAGGCCAACACTAAGTCCGTGTGAGACTTGGAAGTTGGAAAGTCGACGCTTGAATTAAGAGGTCGTCTAGATAAGGCGCCACTGCTATGCCCCTCGGCCTTAGGACCGCCAGAAGGGACCCTAGCACCTTTGTGAAGATTCTTGGTGCAGTGGCCAACCCGAAGGGAAGAGCCACAAACTGGTAATACCTGTCCAGAAAGGAAAACCTGAGGAACTGGTGATGATCTTTGTGGATAGGAATGTGTAGATACGCATCCTTTAGATCCACGGTAGTCATATATTGACCCTCCTGGATCATTGGTAAAATAGTCCGAATGGTCTCCAACTTGAAGGATGGAACTCTTAGGAATTGGTTTAGGATCTTGAGATCTAGAATTGGTCTGAAGGTTCCCTCTTTTTTGGGAACCACAAACAGATTGGAGTAGAAACCTTGCCCCTGTTCTGTTTTCGGAACTGGGCAGATCACTCCCATGGTAAAAAGGTCTTCTACACAGCGTACAAACGCCTCTCTTTTTGTCTCGTTTACAGACAATTGAGAAAGATGGAATCTTTGAAATCTAGGAGAAACCCCTGGGTTACAATTTCTATGGCCCAGGAGTCCTGAAGTCTCTTGCCCAGGCCTGAGCAAAGAGAAAAAGTCTGCCCCCTACTTGATCTGGTCCCAGATCGGGGGCTACCCCTTCATGCTGTTTTAGTGGCAGCAGCAGGCTTTTTGGCCTGTTTACCCTTGTTCCAAGCCTGATTAGGTCTCCAAGTTGGCTTGTATTGAGCAAAGTTCCCTTCTTGCTTTGCAGCAGGTGAAGAGGAAGCGGGACCACCCTTGAAGTTTCGAAAGGAACGAAAATTATTTTGTTTGGTCCTTGTCTTATTTGACTTATCTTGAGGGAGGGCATGACCCTTCCCCCCAGTGATGTCTGAAATGATCTCTTTCAGTGCAGGCCCGAATAGGGTCTTACCTTTGAAAGTGATGGTCAAATGCCTAGAATTAGATGACACATCAGCTGACCAGGACTTAAGCCATAATACTCTTCGCGCTAAAATGGCAAAACCTGAATTCTTTGCCGCTAACTTAGCAAGATGAAAAGCGGCGTCTGTAATAAAAGAATTAGCCAACTTAAGGGCTTTAATTCTGAACAAAAATTTTCTTTAGGAGACCCTCTAACTTTTTATCCATAGGATCAATGAAAGCACAACTGTCTTCAATAGGTATAGTTGTAAGCTTAGCCAGAGTAGAAATAGCTCCCTCCACCTTAGGGACCGTCTGCCATGAGTCCTTTATGGTGTCAGAAATGGGGAACGTTTTCTTAAAAACAGGAGGGGGAGCGAACGGAATACCTGGTCTATCCCACTCCTTAGTAACAATGTCTGAAATCCTCTTAGGGACCGGAAAAACATCAGTGTAAACAGGAACCTCTAAATATTTGTCCATTTTACACAATTTCTCTGGAACGACAATAGGGTCACAATCATCCAGAGTAGCTAAAACCTCCCTGAGAAATAAACGGAGGTGCTCTAGCTTAAATTTAAATGCCGTCATATCTGAATCTGTCTGAGGGAACATCTTACCTGAATTAGAAATCTCTCCCTCAGACAGCAAATCCCTCATCCCTACCTCAGAACATTGTGAGGGAATATCGGATACGGCTACTAAAGCGTCAGAAGGCTCAGCATTTGTTCTTAACCCAGAGCTACTGCGCTTCCCTTGCAACCCTGGCAGTTTAGATAAAACCTCTGTGAGGGTAGTATTCATAACTGAAGCCATATCTTGCAAGGTGAAAGAATTAGACGCACTAGAAGTACTTGGCGTCGCTTGTGCGGGCGTAACTGGTTGTGACACTTGGGGAGAACTAGATGGCGAAACCTGATTTACTTATGTCTGAGAATTATTTAATGCCAAATTCTTATAAGTCAAAATATGCTGTTTGCAATTTATAGACATATCAGTACAATTGGGACACATTCTTAGAGGGGGTTCCACAATGGCTTCTAAACAAATTGAACAATGAGTTTCCTCAGTGTCAGACATGTTTAACAGGCTAGTAATGAAGCAAGCAAGCTTGGAAAACACTTTAATGAAAAAAACACAATTTGCAAAAATGGTACTGTACCTTTAAAAGAAAAAAAAGGCATACACAAACTGCAAAACAGGTTAAAATTGCTTCAAAAATTCTGAAATTTTAACAGTGTACCCACTAAGCTTTAGAAGGATTGCACCACAAGTAAAAAAGCAATAGACCCCCAAATGAAAAAAACGGATTGATAATTGTCTAAAACCGGTTAAAACCCCCTAAAGCACCTTGCCACAGCTCTGCTGTGGCCCTACCTGCCCTTAGGAAGCGATAATATGTGGTTTAAAGCTTCAATTAGTCCCTCAGAAGACTATCAGGACCTCAGGAGAAGTTGCTTGTTGCGTTTAAATAGGCCCTGCCCACCTCACTCGATGTTGCTGGGGCCTAAACAAAACTAACAAACCCTGCCTGAAAGCCATGTGGGTTATAAACAACCCCAAAGAACCCTCAAGCAAATGTCTCATAAAACAGAAAACGTTACTCCCAGACAAAAAAACGTGTGTCCCAAATTCACATAACAAACTGAGTGCCCACAAAAAATTAACCCTTTATGCAAGCTAGTAAAAACCTCTGATAACACTAGGATTACTGCTTACCCTTCCCCTAATGGGGACACTGTCAGCCTTTCTGAGTTAACACAGTCTCTGCAGAAAATATGACTGAACATACCTCATTGCTGTATAGCAAGAAACCGTTCCTCACACTGAAGTTTTCCTGTACTCCTCAGCTCATGTGGGAACAGCAGTGGACCTTAGTTACAAATGCTAAGATCATCATCCTCCAGGCAGAAATCTTCATCTATGTCCTGCCTGAGAGTAAATAGTACAACACCGGTACCATTTAAAAATAAACACTTGATTGAAGATAAAATAAAACTAACAGTTTAACACCTCTTCTCTTTACCCTTCCTGCTTAGAGCCAGCAAAGAGAATGACTGGGGGGTGGAGTTAAGGGGGGAGCTATATAGACAGCTCTGCTGTGGTGCTCTCTTTGCTACTTCCTGTCAGGAAGGACAATATCCCACAAGTTAGGATGAATCCGTGGACTCGGTACATCTTGCAAAATAAAGGAATTGCGTCCGATGCTGCAGTCATGAGGTCTAAAACTTCCATGCACATAGCCACTGAAGGGAATGACTGAGACTGAAGGTGCCAACATGCTGCAACCAATTTCAAACGTCTCTTGTCTGTTAGAGACAGAGTCATGGACACGGAATCTATCTGGAAACCTAAAAAGGTGACCCTTGTCTGAGGAATCAAAAAACTTTTTGGTAAATTGATCCACCAACCATGTTTTCGAAGAAACAACACAAGTTGATTTGTGTGAGATTCTGCAGAACGTAAAGACTGAGCTAGTATCAAGATATTGTCCAAATAAGGAAACAACGCAATACCCTGTTCTCTGATTACAGAGAGTAGGGCACCCAGAACCTTTGAAAAGATTCTTGGAGCTGTTGCTAGGCCAAATGGAAAAGCAACAAATTGGCAATGCTTGTCTAGAAAAGAGAATCTCAGGAACTGATAATGTTCTGGATGAATTGGAATATGAAGGTAAGCATCCTGCAAGTCTATTGTAGACATATAATGTCCTTGCTGAACAAAAGGCAGAATAGTCCTTATAGTTACCATCTTGAAAGTTGGTACCCTTACATAACAATTCAAAATTTTCAGATCCAGAACTGGTCTGAATGAATTTTCTTTCTTTGGGACAATGAATAGATTTTAATAAAACCCCAGGCCTTGTTCCTGAAAAGGAACCGGCATGATTACCCCTGAAACTTCCAGATCTGAAACACACTTCAGGAAAGCCTAAACTTTTACTGGATTCACTGGAATGCGTGAGAGAAAAAATCTCCTCACAGGAGGTCTTACTCTAAATCCAATTCGGTACCCCTCAGAGACAATGCTCTGAATCCATTGATTTTGGACAATTCATCCACGCATCCTTGAAAAATCTGCCCCCTACCAGCTGTGCTGGAATGAGGGCCGCACCTTCATGCGGACTTAGGGGCTGACTTTGGTTTCTTGAAAGGCTTGGGTTATTCCAATTTGAGGAAGGCTTCCAATTGGAAACAGATTCCTTGGGGGAAGGATTAGGTTTTTGTTTCTTATTTTGTCGAAAGGAACGAAAACCATTAGAAGCCTTAGATCTACTCTTAGGTTTTTTTATCCTGAGGCAAAAAAAACAGAATTTATGCTTACCTGATAAATTACTTTCTCCAACGGTGTGTCCGGTCCACGGCGTCATCCTTACTTGTGGGATATTCTCTTCCCCAACAGGAAATGGCAAAGAGTCCCAGCAAAGCTGGTCACATGATCCCTCCTAGGCTCCGCCCACCCTAGTCATTCGACCGACGGACAGGAGGAAATATATACAGGAGAAACCATATGATACCGTGGTGACTGTAGTTAGAGAAAATAATTCATCAGACCTGATTAAAAAACCAGGGCGGGCCGTGGACCGGACACACCGTTGGAGAAAGTAATTTATCAGGTAAGCATAAATTCTGTTTTCTCCAACATTGGTGTGTCCGGTCCACGGCGTCATCCTTACTTGTGGGAACCAATACCAAAGCTTTAGGACACGGATGAAGGGAGGGAGCAAATCAGGTCACCTAAACGGAAGGAACCACAGCTTGCAAAACCTTTCTCCCAAAAATAGCCTCCGAAGAAGCAAAAGTATCAAATTTGTAAAATTTGGCAAAAGTGTGCAGTGAAGACCAAGTCGCTGCCTTACATATCTGGTCAACAGAAGCCTCGTTCTTGAAGGCCCATGTGGAAGCCACAGCCCTAGTGGAGTGAGCTGTGATTCTTTCAGGAGGCTGCCGTCCGGCAGTCTCATAAGCCAATCGGATAATGCTTTTAAGCCAAAAGGAAAGAGAGGTAGAAGTCGCTTTTTGACCTCTCCTTTTACCAGAATAAACAACAAACAAGGAAGATGTTTGTCTGAAATCTTTAGTAGCCTCTAAATAGAATTTTAGAGCATGGACTACGTCCAAATTGTGTAACAAACGTTCCTTCTTTGAAACTGGATTCGGACACAAAGAAGGTACAACTATCTCCTGGTTAATATTTTTGTTAGAAACAACTTTAGGAAGAAAACCAGGCTTAGTACGCAAAACCACCTTATCTGCATGGAACACCAGATAGGGCGGAGAACACTGCAGAGCAGATAACTCTGAAACTCTTCTAGCAGAAGAAATTGCAACTAAAAACAAAACTTTCCAAGATAGTAACTTAATATCTATGGAATGTAAAGGTTCAAACGGAACCCCTTGAAGAACAGAAAGAACTAGATTTAGACTCCAGGGAGGAGTCAAAGGTCTGTAAACAGGCTTGATCCTAACCAGAGCCTGAACAAATGCTTGAACATCTGGCACGGCTGCCAGTCTTGTGAAGTAAAACAGATAAAGCAGAGATCTGTCCCTTTAGAGAACTTGCAGATAATCCTTTCTCCAAACCTTCTTGTAGAAAGGATAGAATCTTAGGAATTTTTATCTTGTTCCATGGGAATCCTTTGGATTCACACCAACAGATATATTTTTTCCATATTTTATGGTAAATTTTTCTAGTTACAGGCTTTCTAGCCTGAATCAGAGTATCTATTACAGAATCTGAAAACCCACGCTTTGATAAAATCAAGCGTTCAATCTCCAAGCCGTCAGTTGGAGGGAAACCAGATTCGGATGTTCGAATGGACCCTGAACAAGAAGGTTTTATCTCAAAGGTAGCTTCCATGGTGGAGCCGATGACATATTCACCAGGTCTGCATACCAAGTCCTGCATGGCCACGCAGGAGCTATCAAGATCACCGAGGCCCTCTCCTGATTGATCCTGGCTACCAACCTGGGAATGAGAGGAAACGGTGGGAATACATAAGCTAGGTTGAAGGTTCAAGGTGCTACTAGTGCATCTACTAGAGTCGCCTTGGGATCCCTGGATCTGGACCCGTAGCAAAGAACCTTGAAGTTCTGACGAGACGCCATCAGATCCATGTCTGGAATGCCCCATAATTGAGTTATTTGGGCAAAGATTTCCGGATGGAGTTCCCACTCCCCCGGATGGAATGTCTGACGACTCAGAAAATCCGCTTCCCAATTTTCCACTCCTGGGATGTGGATTGCAGACAAGTGGCAGGAGTGATCCTCCGCCCATTGAATTATCTTGGTCACTTCTTTCATCGCCAGGGAACTCCTTGTTCCCCCCTGATGATTGATATATGCAACGGTCGTCATGTTGTCTGATTGAAACCTTATGAATTTGGCCTTTGCCAGTTGAGGCCAAGCTCTGAGAGCATTGAATATTGCTCTCAGTTCCAGAATGTTTATCGGGAGAAGAGACTCTTCCCGAGACCATAGACCCTGAGCTTTCAGGGATTCCCAGACCGCGCCCCAGCCCACTAGACTGGCGTCGGTCGTGACAATGACCCACTCTGGTCTGCGGAAGCTCATTCCCTGTGACAGATTGTCCAGGGTCAGCCACCAACGGAGTGAATCTCTGGTCTTTTGATCTACTTGAATCATCGGAGACAAGTCTGTATAATCCCCATTCCACTGTCTGAGCATGCACAGTTGTAATGGTCTTGAATTCGTGCAAAAGGAACTATGTCCATTGTTGCAACCATCAATCCTATTACTTCCATGCACTGCGCTATGGAAGGACGAGGAACAGAATGAAGTACTTGACAAGAGCTTAGAAGTTTTGATTTTCTGACCTCTGTCAGAAAAATCCTCATTTCTAAGGAATCTATTATTGTTCCCAAGAAGGGAACTCTTGTTGACGGGGACAGAGAACTTTTTTCTTTGTTCACCTTCCATCCGTGAGATCTGAGAAAGGTTAGGACGATGTCCGTATGAGCCTTTGCTTTTGACAGGGACGACGCTTTAATTAGGATGTCGTCCAAGTAAGGTACTACTGCAATGCCCCTTGGTCTTAGAACCGCTAGAAGGGACCCTAGTACCTTTGTGAAAATCCTTGGAGCAGTGGCTAATCCGAATGGAAGTGCCACAAACTGGTAATGCTTGTCCAGAAAAGCGAACCTTAGGAACTGATGATGTTCCTTGTGGATAGGAATATGAAGGTACGCATTCTTTAAATCCACGGTAGTCATAAATTGACTTTCCTGGATGGTGGGTAGGATCGTTCGAATAGTTTCGATTTTGAACGATGGTACCCTGAGAAATTTGTTTAGGATCTTCAGATCCAAAATTGGTCTGAATGTTCCCTCTTTTTTGGGAACTATGAACAGATTGGAATAAAATCCCATTCCTTGTTCTCTTATTGGAACTGGATGTATCACTCCCATCTTTAACAGGTCTTCTACACAATGTAAGAATGCCTGTCTCTTTATTTGGTTTGAAGATAAGTGAGACCTGTGGAACCTTCCCCTTGGGGGTAGTTCCTTGAATTCCAGGAGATAACCTTGAGAAACTATTTCTAGCGCCCAAGGATCCTGAACATCTCTTGCCCAAGCCTGAGCAAAGAGAGAGAGTCTGCCCCCCACTAGATCCGGTCCCGGATCGGGGGCTATCCCTTCATGTTGTTTTGGTAGCAGTGGTAGGCTTCTTGGCCTGCTTACCCTTGTTCCAGCCTTGCATTGGTTTCCAGGCTGGTTTGGGTTGTGAAGTATTACCCTCTTGCTTAGAGGATGCAGAATTAGAGGCTGGTCCGTTTCTGCGAAAGGGACGAAAATTAGGCTTATTTTTAGCCTTAAAAGACCTATCCTGTGGGAGGGCGTGGCCCTTTCCCCCAGTGATGTCTGAAATAATCTCTTTCAAATCTGGTCCAAATAATGTTTTACCTTTGAAAGGAATGTTAAGCAATTTTGTCTTGGAAGACACATCCGCTGACCAAGACTTTAGCCAAAGCGCTCTGCGCGCCACGATAGCAAACCCTGAATTTTTCGCCGCTAATCTAGCTAATTGCAAAGCGGCATCTAAAACAAAAGAGTTAGCCAATTTAAGTGCTTGAACTCTGTCCATAACCTCCTCATACGAAGATTCTTTACTGAGCGACTTTTCTAGTTCCTCGAACCAGAAACACGCTGCCGTAGTGACAGGAACAATGCATGAAATTGGTTGTAGAAGGTAACCTTGCTGTACAAAAATCTTTTTAAGCAAACCCTCTAATTTTTTATCCATAGGATCTTTGAAAGCACAACTATCTTCGATAGGAATAGTAGTGCGTTTGTTTAGAGTAGAAACCGCCCCCTCGACCTTGGGGACTGTCTGCCATAAGTCCTTTCTGGGGTCGACTATAGGAAATAATTTCTTAAATATAGGGGGGGGGGGGGGGAAACAAAAGGTATGCCGGGCTTTTCCCACTCTTTATTTACTATGTCCGCCACCCGCTTGGGTATAGGAAAAGCGTCGGGGGGCACCGGAACCTCTAGGAACTTGTCCATCTTACATAATTTCTCTGGAATGACCAAATTGTCACAATCATCCAGAGTAGATAACACCTCCTTAAGCAGTGCGCGGAGATGTTCTAATTTAAATTTAAATGTCACAACATCAGGTTCAGCTTGATGAGAAATTTTTCCTGAATCTGAGATTTCCCCATCAGACAAAACCTCCCTCATGGCCCCTTGAGATTGGTGTGAGGGTATGTCAGAACAGTTATCATCAGCGCCCTCTTGCTCTTCAGTGTTTAAAACAGAGCAATCGCGCTTTCTCTGATAAGTAGGCATTTTGGATAAAAGATTTGCTATGGAGTTATCCATTACAGCCGTTAATTGTTGCATGGTAATAAGTATTGGCGCACTAGATGTACTAGGGGCCTCCTGTGTGGGCAAAACTGGTGTAGACACAGTAGGGGATGATGTAGTATCATGTTTACTCCCCTCATTTGAGGAATCATCTTGGGCAATATCATTATCTGTGGCATTACTGTCCTTACTTTGTTTGGACACTATGGCACAATTATCACATAAATTTAAATGGGGAGACACATTGGCTTTCATACATATAGAACATAGCTTATCTAATGGTACAGACATGTTAAACAGGCTTAAACTTGTCAACAAAGCACAAAAAACATTTTAAAATAAAACCGTTACTGTCTCTTTAAATTTCAAACTGAAAACACTTTATTACTGAATATGTGAAAAAGTATGAAGGAATTGTTCAAAAATTACCAAAATGTCACCACAGTGTCTTAAAGCATTAAAAGTATTGCACACCAAATTTCAGAGCTTTAACCCTTAAAATAACGGAACCGGAGCCGTTTTTAAATTTAACCCCTATACAGTCCCAGCTATATGCTTTGCTGAGACCCAACCAAGCCCAGAGGGGAATACGATACCAAATGACGCCTTCTAGAAGCTTTTTTAGTGATTCTTAGATCCTCACACATGCATCTGCATGCCTTGCTCTACCAAAAACAACTGCGCAGTAATGGCGCGAAAATGAGGCTCAGTCTATAACTAGAAAGGCCCCCAGACTAAAAAAGGTGTCCAACACAGTGCCTGCCGTTTTTTAAACGTTCCCCAAGATTATAATGCCAATTATTAGCTAGAATCTGCATAATATGCCCCAATAAAGCAATCGTTTTAGCCCATAAAAATGTCTACCAGTTTTTAAGCCCTTTTTTAAGCCCTTTATTCTTTTATGTTTGACTAAGAAAATGGCTTACCGGTCCCCATGAGGGGAAATGACAGCCTTCCAGCATTACATGGTCTTGTTAGAAATATGGCTAGTCATACCTTAAGCAGAAAAGTCTGCTAACTGTTTCCCCCAACTGAAGTTACTTCATCTCAACAGTCCTGTGTGGAAACAGCAATCGATTTTAGTTACTGTCTGCTAAAATCATCTTCCTCTTACAAACAGAAATCTTCATCCTTTTCTGTTTCAGAGTAAATAGTACATACCAGCACTATTTTAAAATAACAAACACTTGATAGAAGAATAAAAACTACATTTAATCACCAAAAAACTCTTAACCATCTCCGTGGAGATGTTGCCTGTGCAACGGCAAAGAGAATGACTGGGGTGGGCGGAGCCTAGGAGGGATCATGTGACCAGCTTTGCTGGGACTCTTTGCCATTTCCTGTTGGGGAAGAGAATATCCCACAAGTAAGGATGACGCCGTGGACCGGACACACCAATGTTGGAGAAAAAAACAAATTTCCCCCCAGTAACAGTTGAAATAATAGAATCCAACTGAGAACCAAATAAATTATTACGTTGGAAAGAGATAGTAACCTAGACTTAGATGTCATATCAGCATTCCAGGATTTAAGCCACAAAGCTCTTCTAGCTAAAATAGCTAAAGACATGGATCTAACAAATTTTGATAATAGAAAAAATGGCATCACAAATAAAATGATTAGCATGTTGCAGTAAGTGAACAATGCTAGATATGTCAGAATCCAATTCTTGTTGCGCTAAATTCTCCAACCAAAAAGTTGAAGCAGCTGCAACATCAGCCAAAGTAATTGCAGGCCTAAGAAGATGACCTGAATATAAATAGGCTTTCCTTAGATAAGATTCAAGCTTCCTATCTAAAGGATCTTTAAAGGAAGTACTATCTTCCATAGGAATAGTGGTTCGTTTAGCAAGAGTAGAAATAGCCCCATCAACTTTGGAGATTTTTTCCAAAAACTCTATTGCAACCGCAGGTAAAGGATACAATTTTTTAAACCTTGCAGAAGGATTAAAAGGAGTACCTGGCTTATTTCATTCTTTAGAAATCATGTCAGAAATAGCAACAGGAATAGGAAAACCCTCTGGAGTAACCACAGTAGGTTTAAAAACAGCATTTAAACATTTACTAGTTTTAATATCAAGACTAGCTTCCTCAATATCCAAAGTAATTAACACTTCTTTTCACAAAGAACGCATATACTCTATTTTAAATAAATAAGTAGATTTGTCAGTGTCAATGTCTGAGGAAGCATCTTCTGAATCAGATAAGAATTCATTATGTTGTCGGTCATTTGAAATTTCATCAACTTTATGAGAAGTTTTAAAATACCTCTTATGCTTATTAGAAGGTGGAAATGCAGACAAAGCCTTCTGAATAGAATCAGTAACAAATTCTTTAAAATTCACAGGTATATCATGTACATTAGAAGTTGAGGGAACTGCAAATGGCAATGTACTATTACTGATGGACACTATCTGCATGTAAAAGTTTATCATGACAACTAATACAAATGACATTAGGAGATATAATCTCCACAATTTTACAACAAATGCACTTAGCTTTGGTAGAACCGATGTCAGGCAGCAAAGTTCAAGCAGATACTTCTGAGGCAGGATCAGATTGAGACATCTTGCAGAATGTAAAAGAAAAAACAACATATAAAGCAAAATTATCAATTTCCTTATATGAAAGTTTCAGGAATGGGAAAAAATGCTAATAGCATAGCCCTCTTACTTAGAAAAAGGCAAGAGGCAAAAAGCAATGGGGCAATAAATAATGAAAAAAATTTGGCGCCAAGTATGACGCACAACGTAACTAGAAAATATTTTGGCGCCAACCATGTCCGGAAGTGACACACACGCGTCACTAACGATGCAACCCTGTGTGAACCACTACGTCAACTACGACGCCGGAAATGATGAACTTGCGTCAACGGGCGTGCCCTTTTCGCGTCAAAAAATTCTCGCACCAAGAATGATGCAATTAAGTGTGGCATTTAGCGCACCAGCAAGCCTAAGACAGCCCGCAAATTAAAACAAGTAGTCAATTAAAAAAAAAAAGACTAAACCCCAGGTAAGAAAAATATTTCATCAATATTAACTTTCCCAAATATGAAACTGACAATCTGCAAAAGGAAATACATAAACCTGACTCATGGCAAATATAAGTACAATACATATAGTTAGAACTTTATATAAATGCATAAAGTGCCAAACCATAGCTGAGGTGTCTTAAGAAATAAAAACATACTTACCAAAGACACCCATCCACATAAAGCAGATAGCCAAACCAGTACTGAAAAAGTTATCAGTAGAGGTAATGGTATATGAGAGTATATCGTCGATCTGAAAAGGGAGGTAGGAGATGAATCTCTACGACCGATAACAGAGAACCTATGAAATAGACCCCCGTTAGGGAAATCACTGCATTCAATAGGTAATACTCTCCACGTCCCTCTGACATTCGCTGTACTCTGAGAGGAATCGGGCTTCAAAATGCTGAGAAGCGCATGTCAACGTATAAATCTTAGCACAAACTTACTTCACCACCTCCATAGGAGGCAAAGTTTGTAAAATTGTGGGTGTGGTGAGGGGTGTATTTATAGGCATTTTGAGGTTTGGGAAACTTTGCCCCTCCTGGTAGGATTGTATATCCCATACGTCACTAGCTCATGGACTCTTGCCAATTACATGAAAAAAATTAGCTCTAATTCAGAGTGGGAATAGCGAGAACCAATCCACGGCAGACATAAAAAAAAATTCTAGAGCCATTGGAACTGAACATATGTGTTAAAGGTTTAGAATTAGAAACAATGTTTAAAAAAAGATATTACAAGACTTTTGTGTAGTCTTGTAATAAATGAATATACCATAGTGTAAAGTTCTATACATTTAAATGTTGTGTGCTAAAACTGTTCTAGTCTAGTCAAAATTAAACTTTCATGAGCAGTAAACTAAGTTTTTGGTTAAGCACATGTGTAGCGCTGATTGGTGGCTAGAAAAGCAAGCACTACCCAGGGTGCAGAACTGCCTAAAGCCAACATAAAAAATATAAATATAAAAATCAAAGTATGACAAAGATAAACAAAGTCTTCTAAAATTCACTTACTTTTATTTGAGAATAAAGCTTCTAACAATGTTAATCGCCTATATCTAATCCTCCAAAACGCCACAACAGCTGCCCAGAAAGGTAGGCTAAACATGGCCAGAATTCTTAATTATGCCTCATCCAATCGTGCTTCAGTAGGCATAACCCTTAACCTAATTATAATATTAACCATTCTATTTGGGGCTCAAAATCGCGTGTGCATTAATGTTAATTACCTATCGCACATGCACTATCAAAACATTCCAGTCAGACATATTTGTTTATCCTGCTGGGCGCACGCATGCGCAGATGAATCGGCGACACGCTCTAATTCTGGCACTTGGTTAGTGACACACCTCAAGGTAGAGACGAGATGAGATCCCCAAATGCTCATGTGTGAGTCACCAATCAAAAACAACTCCCTTAGACAGTATTTAGTCTTTTGTCCATAACAATGACATAGGTAGCGATGAACAACTTCTTATCTTCGTTGTATATTATTGTACTTACAAACAACCTCAATAAAAAAAAAAAAACCCAACCCCCCCCCCCCCCCAAAAAAAACCAACTCCCTACCTAGGTAGACCATCGTTATAGGGTTTGCATAATAAGCATAAAGGTGGATCCGGGAAGCAATTATATTTTTCATTACAAAATACATGTAAATGATAGCAAACATTTAATAGGTGTTTATTACAAATTGAAATATTTTATGTTTTTTTTTAAATAGATGTAAACAAAATTTGAATTTCCTATACCTTTAAGTGCACGTTAAAATATATTTTGCTGACCGTTTTCCATGCTTAAATATTGTGCTTTTTAATGCAAGATAGAAATTGTTTGCGTTTGCTGTCCATTTAATGTAAGCCATGTGCTTTATAAGGAATATGGGCCAAAAAAAGAAACCTTTATTATAGTTAACCATGCATTTGTGACAGCAATATGATAAGGTTATAAAATATTAAGCATTAACATTAGGATTTAACAAATGAATTGCATTTAATAAAAAGATCAAGAATAGATTGTAGATAATAAAATATACATGACCTGGAAAAATGAAGACATTTTCAATCAGTGAAATATCTGGCGTTTAGAAACTATAGTGGTGTACAATGAAGATGAAGTGCACAGTCGAGCTGTCAGTGCGCTAAGTGTCCTGATACAATGTACGCTCTTGCTGTCAGTTTCTTCCAATTTGACAGATCAAATCTTATTTCCCTTCACAAAGCAAAAAGAGATACTGCCAACTTACATTCAGAGCTGAGCAAATTGATTAATCCTCAACAGAAATCACATCTCTTGATTACAACTATAGGACGCTAAGCAGCATTATTCTGAAGTGACAACACTTGACGAATTCCCTAACCATTTCTCTCAGCCTTTTGTAGCAATGATAGCTGGAATTAACCCCAATGAAAAATTAATTTTCCTTATCTTCTTCTAAGCCCCAAAATCCAAATCCTCCAAACAGGCAACTCTTTCTGGAAAGGTATTATGAAAACCTCAGGAAGATTAATTGCGTGTCTTCAGGTGACATTAAATTAATTTCTGTACTCATGACAGACATTTGATACTGCATATTGAGAGGACAGATAACATTGTCAGGATACACAGCAGGACAGTGGTGTCGTGTCCCAGGGCAGCATTTTATGAATTCTGCTTTGATAAGGCCAATACCTTCCTGTCATTGGAACTGTTACTAATCTTTGATCTTGTAAATCTAAAGACACAGATTTCTATTAAGTTTGACAATGCTATGGCCCTGCAATAAACGCATTTCCAAGTCAAGAAAGGGTGGTGGTTTCGAGGAGTTTGCCAATTTGCAGGCAGTTTGCAATTTTAGTATTTTGTATTTAAATTAATGTATTAACTATAAACATACTTGCTTCTAGACAACAGATATCAACATCTTTAAATTTGGGGCAGGAGGGAGAAGCAATTTGTTCAGTTTGAAATGTGGAGGTAAATTACACTTCTGGTCACCATTATTAGCGCCCTTAAATGTTTTGCATACCATCTATCTCCTTTATAGTGAATGTATAGTAACAACACAGGACAAAATAATAAATACTTTATAAAAAACAAACAAACAAAAAAAAAACAATGGAAGTATAAAAATGAAAACATTGCTATTCAAATAAGTTAAAAAAGTGGAATACCAATGCTGTAAAAATTAGGCACACCTGTGAAATTGTTAGTGCTCACATGACTTAAAATTAAAGTGATGTTAAAGGGACAGTCTAATCCAAAATAAACTTTCAAGATTTAGATAGGGTATGTAATTTTAAACAATAATCCAATTTACTTGTATCCCCAATTTTTAAAGGCCACCTCTTATCTCAGTGCATCTTGACAGTTTTTCACCACTAGAGGGTGTTAGTTCATGTGTGTTATATAGACAACACTGTGCTCATGCACGTGGCGTTACCTAGGAGCCACTACTGATTGGCTAAAATGCTAGTCTGTCAAAAGAACTGAAATAAGGGGGCAGTTTGCAGAGGCTTAGATACAATATAATCACAGAGATAAAAAGTGTATTTCTATAACATTGTTGGTTATACAAAACTAGGGAATGGGTAATAACATAATTTATGCTTACCTGATAAATTCCTTTCTCCTGTAGTGTAGTCAGTCCACGGGTCATCATTACTTATGGGATATTAACTCCTCCCCAACAGGAAGTGCAAGAGGATCACCCAAGCAGAGCTGCTATATAGCTCCTCCCCTCTACGTCACACCCAGTCATTCGACCGAGAACCAAACGAGAAAGGAGAAACTATAGGGTGCAGTGGTGACTGGAGTATAATTAAAAAATTTAGACCTGCCTTAAAAAACAGGGCGGGCCGTGGACTGACTACACTACAGGAGAAAGGAATTTATCAGGTAAGCATAAATTATGTTTTCTCCTGTTAAGTGTAGTCAGTCCACGGGTCATCATTACTTATGGGATACCAATACCAAAGCTAAGTACACGGATGACGGGAGGGACAGGCAGGATCTCTATACGGAAGGAACCACTGCCTGAAGAACCTTTCTCCCAAAAATAGCCTCCGAAGAAGCAAAAGTGTCAAATTTGGAAAATTTGGAAAAAGTATGAAGAGAAGACCAAGTTGCAGCCTTGCAAATCTGTTCAACAGAGGCCTCGTTCTTAAAGGCCCAAGTGGAAGCCACAGCTCTAGTAGAATGAGCTGTAATCCTTTCAGGAGGTTGCTGTCCAGCAGTCTCATAGGCTAAGCGTATTATGCTACGAAGCCAAAAGGATAGAGAGGTAGCAGATGCTTTTTGACCTCTCCTCTGTCCCGAATAAACGACAAACAGGGAAGAAGTTTGTCGAAAATCTTTAGTTGCCTGTAAATAAAATTTCAGGGCACGGACTACATCTAGATTGTGCAGAAGTCGTTCCTTCTTTGAAGAAGGGTTAGGACACAATGATGGAACAACAATCTCTTGATTGATATTCTTGTTAGTGACTACCTTAGGTAAGAACCCAGGTTTAGTACGCAGAACTACCTTATCTGAATGAAAAATCAGATACGGAGAATCACAATGTAAGGCTGATAATTCAGAGACTCTACGAGCCGAGGAAATAGCCATTAAAAACAGAACTTTCCAAGATAACAGCTTGATATCAATGGAATGAAGGGGTTCAAACGGAACACCCTGTAAAACGTTAAGAACTAAGTTTAAGCTCCACGGCGGAGCAACAGATTTAAACACAGGCTTAATCCTGGCCAAAGCCTGACAAAAAGCCTGAACGTCTGGAACTTCTGACAGACGCTTGTGTAAAAGGATGGACAGAGCTGAGATCTGTCCCTTTAACGAACTAGCAGATAAACCCTTTTCTAAACCTTCTTGTAGAAAAGACAATATCCTAGGAATCCTAACCTTACTCCATGAGTAACCCTTGGATTCGCACCAGTGTAAGTATTTACGCCATATCTTATGGTAAATTTTCCTGGTAACAGGTTTCCTAGCCTGTATTAAGGTATCAATTACTGGCTCCGAAAATCCACGCTTTGATAAAATTAAGCGTTCAATTTCCATGCAGCCAGCTTCAGAGAAATTAGATTTTGATGTTTGAAAGGACCCTGAATTAGAAGGTCCTGTCTCAGAGGCAGAGACCAAGGTAGACAGGATGACATGTCCACTAGATCTGCATACCAGGTCCTGCGTGGCCACGCAGGCGCTATTAGAATCACTGATGCTTTCTCCTGTTTGATCCTGGCAATCAAACGAGGAAGCATCGGGAAGGGTGGAAACACATAAGCCATCCTGAAGGTCCAAGGTGCTGTCAAGGCATCTATCAGGACCGCTCCCGGGTCCCTGGACCTGGACCCGTAACGAGGAAGCTTGGCGTTCCGGCGAGACGCCATGAGATCCATATCTGGTTTGCCCCAACGTCGAAGTATTTGGGCAAAGACCTCCGGATGAAGTTCCCACTCCCCCGGATGAAAAGTCTGGCGACTTAGGAAATCCGCCTCCCAGTTGTCCACTCCTGGGATGTGGATCGCTGACAGGTGGCAAGAGTGAGACTCTGCCCAGCGAATTATCTTTGATACTTCCATCATCGCTAAGGAACTTCTTGTCCCTCCCTGATGGTTGATGTAAGCCACAGTCGTGATGTTGTCCGACTGAAACCTGATAAACCTCAGAGTTGCTAACTGAGGCCAAGCCAGAAGGGCATTGAGAACTGCTCTCAATTCCAGAATGTTTATTGGAAGGAGACTCTCCTCTTGAGTCCATGATCCCTGAGCCTTCAGGGAATTCCAGACAGCGCCCCAACCTAATAGGCTGGCGTCTGTAGTTACAATTGTCCAGTCTGGCCTGCTGAAGGGCATCCCCCTGGACAGATGTGGCCGAGAAAGCCACCATAGAAGAGAATCTCTGGTCTCCTGATCCAGATTCAGCGTAGGGGACAAATCTGAGTAATCCCCATTCCACTGACTTAGCATGCACAATTGCAGCGGTCTGAGGTGCAGGCGTGCAAAAGGAACTATGTCCATTGCCGCTACCATTAAGCCGATTACCTCCATGCATTGAGCCACTGACGGGTGTTGAATGGAATGAAGGGCACGGCAAGCATTTAGAAGCTTTGTTAACCTGTCCTCTGTCAGGTAAATTTTCATTTCTACAGAATCTATAAGAGTCCCCAAGAAGGGAACTCTTGTGAGTGGTAAGAGAGAACTCTTCTCCTCGTTTACTTTCCACCCATGTGATCTTAGAAATGCCAATACTAACTCTGTATGAGACTTGGCAGTTTGAAAGCTTGACGCTTGTATCAGAATGTCGTCTAGGTACGGAGCTACCGAAATTCCTCGCGGTCTTAGTACCGCCAGAAGAGAGCCCAGAACCTTTGTAAAGATTCTTGGAGCCGTAGCCAACCCGAAGGGAAGAGCTACAAACTGGTAATGCTTGTCTAGGAAGGCAAACCTTAGATACCGGTAATGTTCTCTGTGAATCGGTATGTGAAGATAAGCATCCTTTAAATCCACTGTGGTCATGTACTGACCTCTTTGGATCATAGGTAAGATTGTCCGAATAGTTTCCATCTTGAATGATGGAACTCTGAGGAATTTGTTTAGGATCTTTAAATCCAATATTGGTCTGAAGGTTCCCTCTTTTTTGGGAACCACAAACAGATTTGAGTAAAACCCTTGTCCGTGTTCCGACCGCGGAACTGGATGGATCACTCCCATTAGTAAAAGGTCTTGTACACAGCGTAGAAACGCCTCTTTCTTTATCTGGTTTGTTGACAACCTTGAAAGGTGAAATCTCCCTTGTGGAGGAGAAGCTTTGAAGTCCAGAAGATATCCCTGAGATATGATCTCCAACGCCCAGGGATCCTGGACATCTCTTGCCCAAGCCTGGGCGAAGAGAGAGAGTCTGCCCCCCACTAGATCCGTTACCGGATCGGGGGCCCTCACTTCATGCTGTCTTAGGGGCAGCAGCAGGCTTTCTGGCCTGCTTGCCCTTGTTCCAGGCCTGGTTAGGTTTCCAGCCTTGTCTGTAGCGAGCAACAGCTCCTTCCTGTTTTGGAGCAGAGGAAGTTGAAGCTGCTCCTGCCTTGAAATTACGAAAGGCACGAAAATTAGACTGTCTAGCCCTGGGTTTGGCTCTGTCTTGAGGCAGGGCATGGCCTTTACCTCCCGTAATATCAGCGATAATTTCTTTCAAACCGGGCCCGAATAAAGTCTGCCCCTTGAAAGGTATGTTAAGTAGTTTTGATTTAGAAGTTACATCAGCTGACCAGGATTTTAGCCACAGCGCTCTGCGTGCCTGAATGGCGAATCCGGAATTCTTAGCTGTAAGTTTAGTTAAATGTACTACGGCATCAGAAATAAATGAATTAGCTAGCTTAAGGGTTTTAAGCTTAAGTGAAATCTCATCTAATGTCGCTGAGTCAAGGGTCTCTTCCAGAGACTCAAACCAAAATGCTACCGCAGCCGTGATCGGCGCAATGCATGCAAGGGGTTGTAATATAAAACCTTGTTGAACAAACATTTTCTTAAGGTAACCCTCTAACTTTTTATCCATTGGATCTGAAAAGGCACAGCTATCCTCCACCGGGATAGTGGTACGCTTAGCTAAAGTAGACACTGCTCCCTCCACCTTAGGGACCGTTTGCCATAAGTCCCGTGTGGTGGCGTCTATTGGAAACATTTTTCTGAATATAGGAGGGGGTGAGAAAGGCACACCGGGTCTGTCCCACTCCTTAGTAATAATTTCAGTAAGTCTCTTAGGTATAGGAAAAACGTCAGTACTCGTCGGTACCGCAAAATATTTATCCAACCTACACATTTTCTCTGGGATTGCAACTGTGTTACAATCATTCAGAGCCGCTAACACCTCCCCTAGCAATACACGGAGGTTTTCCAGCTTAAACTTAAAATTTGAAATGTCTGAATCCAATTTATTTGGATCAGATCCGTCACCCGCAGAATGAAGCTCTCCGTCCTCATGCTCTGCAAATTGTGACGCAGTATCAGACATGGCCCTAGCATTATCAGTATACTCTGTTCTCATCCCAGAGTGATCTCGTTTACCTCTAAGTTCTGGCAATTTAGACAAAACTTCAGTCATAACATTAGCCATGTCTTGTAAAGTGATTTGTAATGGCCGCCCCGATGTACTTGGCGTTACAATATCACGCACCTCCTGAGCGGGAGATGCAGGTACTGACACGTGAGGCAAGTTAGTCGGCATAACTTCCCCCTCGTTGTCTGGTGAATGTTGCTTAACATGTACAGATTGACTTTTATTTAAAGTAGCATCAATGCAATTAGTACATAAATTTCTATTGGGCTCCACCTTGGCTTTTGAACATATTGCACAAAGAGATTCCTCTGTGTCAGACATGTTTAAACAAACTAGCAATTAGACTAGCAAGCTTGGAAATACTTTTCAACTAAATTTACAAGCAATATGTAAAAAACGTTACTGTGCCTTTAAGAAGCACACAAAAAAACTGACACAGTTGAATAAAAATGAACCGGATTAGTTATATAAACCAAATTTAGCAAAGGATTGCACACATTAGCAATGGATGATTAACCCTTAATATCAGAAAAAAACGTATAACAATTGACAATATAAGCGTTTTTATCACAGTCAAGCACAGTCTCACAGGTCTGCTGTGAGTGATTACCTCCCTCAAAACTAGTTTTGAAGACCCCTGAGCTCTGTGGAGACGTCCTGGATCATGCAGGGAGAAAAAGACAGACTGTGACTGAATTTCTGATGCGTAGTAAAAGCGCCAAAATAGGCCCCTCCCACTCACACTACAACAGTGAGGGAAGCTCAGTAAACTGTTTTAATTTAAAACAAACGACAGCCATGTGGAAAATAAAGCCCAAAACAATTTTCACCAAGTACCTCAGATAATTAAACGATTTAACATGCCAGTAAACGTTTAAAATCTAATATATGAAATGTCATTAAAAAGCCTGCTGCTAGTCGCTCACACTGCAAGTTAGGCTAAAAGTTATATGCATACAGTATTTTCCCAGTGAAGTGCCATTCCCCAGAAATACTTAAGTGTAAACATATATACATGTCAGCCTGATACCAGTTGCTACTACTGCATTTAAGGCTGTACTTACATTATATCGGTATTAGCAGTATTTTCAAAGTCAATTCCATTCCTTAGAAAATAATATACTGCAACATACCTCTTTGCAGGTGAACCTGCCCGCTGTCCCCTGATCTGAAGTTACCTTACTCCTCAGAATGGCCGAGAACAGCAAACGGATCTTAGTTACGTCCGCTAAGATCATATACAAAAACTCAGGTAGATTCTTCTTCAAATTCTGCCTGAGAAGGAAACAACACACTCCGGTGTCGTTTAAAATAACAAACTTTTGATTGAAGATATAAAAAAACAGAATTTATGTTTACCTGATAAATTTCTTTCTCCAACGGTGTGTCCGGTCCACGGCGTCATCCTTACTTGTGGGATATTCTCTTCCCCAACAGGAAATGGCAAAGAGCCCAGCAAAGCTGGTCACATGATCCCTCCTAGGCTCCGCCTACCCCAGTCATTCGACCGACGTTAAGGAGGAATAATAGCATAGGAGAAACCATATGGTACCGTGGTGACTGTAGTTAAAGAAAATAAATTATCAGACCTGATTAAAAAACCAGGGCGGGCCGTGGACCGGACACACCGTTGGAGAAAGAAATTTATCAGGTAAACATAAATTCTGTTTTCTCCAACATAGGTGTGTCCGGTCCACGGCGTCATCCTTACTTGTGGGAACCAATACCAAAGCTTTAGGACACGGATGAAGGGAGGGAGCAAATCAGGTCACCTAAATGGAAGGCACCACGGCTTGCAAAACCTTTCTCCCAAAAATAGCCTCCGAAGAAGCAAAAGTATCAAACTTGTAAAATTTGGTAAAAGTGTGCAGTGAAGACCAAGTCGCTGCCCTACATATCTGATCAACAGAAGCCTCGTTCTTGAAGGCCCATGTGGAAGCCACAGCCCTAGTGGAATGAGCTGTGATTCTTTCGGGAGGCTGCCGTCCGGCAGTCTCGTAAGCCAATCTGATGATGCTTTTAATCCAAAAAGAGAGAGAGGTAGAAGTCGCTTTTTGACCTCTCCTTTTACCTGAATAAACAACAAACAGGGAAGATGTTTTTCTAAAATCCTTTGTAGCATCTAAATAGAATTTTAGAGCGCGAACAACATCCAAATTGTGCAACAAGCGTTCCTTCTTTGAAACTGGTTTCGGACACAGAGAAGGTACGATAATCTCCTGGTTAATGTTTTTGTTAGAAACAACTTTTGGAAGAAAACCAGGTTTAGTACGTAAAACCACCTTATCTGCATGGAACACCAGATAAGGAGGAGAACACTGCAGAGCAGATAATTCTGAAACTCTTCTAGCAGAAGAAATTGCAACTAAAAACAAAACTTTCCAAGATAATAACTTAATATCAACGGAATGTAAGGGTTCAAACGGAACCCCCTGAAGAACTGAAAGAACTAAATTGAGACTCCAAGGAGGAGTCAAAGGTTTGTAAACAGGCTTGATTCTAACCAGAGCCTGAACAAAGGCTTGAACATCTGGCACAGCTGCCAGTTTTTTGTGAAGTAACACCGACAAGGCAGAAATCTGTCCCTTCAGGGAACTTGCCGATAATCCTTTTTCCAATCCTTCTTGAAGGAAGGATAGAATCCTAGGAATCTTAACCTTGTCCCAAGGGAATCCTTTAGATTCACACCAACAGATATATTTTTTCCAAATTTTGTGGTAAATCTTTCTAGTTACAGGCTTTCTGGCCTGAACAAGAGTATCGATAACAGAATCTGAGAAACCTCGCTTCGATAAAATCAAGCGTTCAATCTCCAAGCAGTCAGCTGGAGTGAAACCAGATTCGGATGTTCGAACGGACCCTGAACAAGAAGGTCTCGTCTCAAAGGTAGCTTCCAAGGTGGAGCCGATGACATATTCACCAGATCTGCATACCAAGTCCTGCGTGGCCACGCAGGAGCTATCAAGATCACCGACGCCCTCTCCTGATTGATCCTGGCTACCAGCCTGGGGATGAGAGGAAACGGCGGGAACACATAAGCTAGTTTGAAGGTCCAAGGTGCTACTAGTGCATCCACTAGAGCCGCCTTGGGATCCCTGGATCTGGACCCGTAGCAAGGAACTTTGAAGTTCTGACGAGAGGCCATCAGATCCATGTCTGGAATGCCCCAAAGTTGAGTGACTTGGGCAAAGATTTCCGGATGGAGTTCCCACTCCCCCGGATGCAATGTCTGACGACTCAGAAAATCCGCTTCCCAATTTTCCACTCCCGGGATGTGGATAGCAGACAGGTGGCAGGAGTGAGACTCCGCCCATAGAATGATCTTGGTCACTTCTTCCATCGCTAGGGAACTCCTTGTTCCCCCCTGATGGTTGATGTACGCAACAGTCGTCATGTTGTCTGATTGAAACCGTATGAACTTGGACCTCGCTAGCTGAGGCCAAGCCTTGAGAGCATTGAATATCGCTCTCAGTTCCAGAATATTTATCGGTAGAAGAGATTCTTCCCGAGACCAAAGACCCTGAGCTTTCAGGGATCCCCAGACCGCGCCCCAGCCCATCAGACTGGCGTCGGTCGTGACAATGACCCACTCTGGTCTGTGGAATGTCATCCCTCGTGACAGGTTGTCCAGGGACAGCCACCAACGGAGTGAGTCTCTGGTCCTCTGATTTACTTGTATCTTTGGAGACAAGTCTGTATAGTCCCCATTCCACTGACTGAGCATGCACAGTTGTAACGGTCTTAGATGAATGCGCGCAAAAGGAACTATGTCCATTGCCGCTACCATCAACCCGATCACTTCCATGCACTGAGCTACGGAAGGAAGAGGAACGGAATGAAGTATTCGACAAGAGTCCAGGAGCTTTGTCTTTCTGGCCTCTGTTAGAAAAATCCTCATTTCTGAGGAGTCTATAATTGTTCCCAAGAAGGGAACCCTTGTTGACGGGGATAGAGAACTCTTTTCCACGTTCACTTTCCAGCCGTGCGATCTGAGAAAGGCCAGGACGATGTCCGTGTGAGCCTTTGCTCGAGGGAGGGACGACGCTTGAATCAGAATGTCGTCCAGGTAAGGTACTACTGCAATGCCCCTTGGTCTTAGTACAGCTAGAAGGGACCCTAGTACCTTTGTGAAAATCCTTGGAGCAGTGGCTAATCCGAAAGGAAGCGCCACGAACTGGTAATGTTTGTCCAGGAATGCAAACCTTAGGAACCGATGATGTTCCTTGTGGATAGGAATATGTAGATACACATCCTTTAAATCCACCGTGGTCATGAATTGACCTTCCTGGATGGAAGGAAGGATAGTTCGAATGGTTTCCATCTTGAAAGATGGGACCTTGAGAAATTTGTTTAAGATCTTGAGATCTAGGATTGGTCTGAATGTTCCCTCTTTTTTGGGAACTATGAACAGATTGGAGTAGAACCCCATCCCTTGTTCTCTCAATGGAACAGGATGAATCACTCCCATTTTTAACAGGTCTTCTACGCAAAGTAAGAACGCCTGTCTTTTTATGTGGTCTGAAGACAACTGAGACCTGTGGAACCTTCCCCTTGGGGGAAGTCCCTTGAATTCCAGAAGATAACCCTGGGAGACTATTTCTAGCGCCCAAGGATCCAGAACATCTCTTGCCCAAGCCTGAGCGAAGAGAGAGAGTCTGCCCCCCACCAGATCCGGTCCCGGATCGGGGGCCGATATTTCATGCTGTCTTGGTAGCAGTGGCAGGTTTCTTTGCCTGCTTTCCCTTGTTCCAGCCTTGCATTGGTCTCCAAGCTGGCTTGGCCTGAGAAGTATTACCTTCTTGCTTAGAGGACGTAGCACCTTGGGCTGGTCCGTTTTTACGAAAGGGACGAAAATTAGGTCTATTTTTTGCCTTGAAAGGCCGATCCTGAGGAAGGGCATGGCCCTTACCCCCAGTGATATCAGAGATAATCTCTTTCAAGTCAGGACCAAACAGCGTTTTCCCCTTGAAAGGAATGTTTAATAGCTTGTTCTTGGAAGACGCATCAGCCGACCAAGATTTCAACCAAAGCGCTCTGCGCGCCACAATAGCAAACCCAGAATTCTTAGCCGCTAACTTAGCCAATTGCAAAGAGGCGTCAAGAGTGAAAGAATTAGCCAATTTGAGAGCATTGACTCTGTCCATAATCTCCTCATAAGGAGGCGAGTCACTATCGAGCACCTTAATCAGTTCATCAAACTAGAAATATGCGGCTGTAGTGACAGGGACAATGCATGAAATGGGTTGTAGAAGGTAACCCTGCTGAACAAACATCTTTTTAAGCAAACCTTCTAATTTTTTATCCATAGGATCTTTGAAAGCACAACTATCCTCTATGGGAATAGTGGTGCGTTTGTTTAAAGTAGAAACCGCTCCCTCGACCTTGGGGACTGACTGCCATAAGTCCTTTCTGGGGTCGACCATAGGAAACAATTTTTTAAATATGGGGGGAGGGACGAAAGGAATACCGGGCCTTTCCCATTCTTTATTAACAATGTCCGCCACCCGCTTGGGTATAGGAAAAGCTTCTGGGAGCCCCGGCACCTCTAGGAACTTGTCCATTTTACATAGTTTCTCTGGGATGACCAAATTTTCACAATCATCCAGAGTGGATAATACCTCCTTAAGCAAAATGCGGAGATGTTCCAATTTAAATTTAAAAGTAATCACATCAGATTCAGCCTGCTGAGAAATATTCCCTAAATCAGTAATTTCTCCCTCAGACAAAACCTCCCTGGCCCCCTCAGATTGGGTTAGGGGCCCTTCAGAGATATTAATATCAGCGTCGTCATGCTCTTCAGTAACTAAAACAGAGCATCCACGCTTACGCTGAACAGGGTTCATTTTGGCTAAAATGTTTGTGACAGAATTATCCATTACAGCCGTTAATTGTTGCATAGTAAGGAGTATTGGCGCGCTAGATGTACTAGGGGCCTCCTGAGTGGGCAAGACTCGTGTAGACGAAGGAGGGAATGATGCAGTACCATGCTTACTCCCCTCACTTGAGGAATCATCTTGGGCATCATTGTCATTATCACATAAATCACATTTATTTAAATGAATAGGAATTCTGGCTTCCCCACATTCAGAACACAGTCTATCTGGTAGTTCAGACATGTTAAACAGGCATAAACTTGATAAGAAAGTACAAAAAACGTTTTGAAATAAAACCGTTACTGTCACTTTAAATTTTAAACTGAACACACTTTATTACTGCAATTGCGAAAAAACATGAAGGAATTGTTCAAAATTCACCAAACTTTCACCACAGTGTCTTAAAGCCTTGAAAATATTGCACACCAATTTTGGAAGCTTTAACCCTTAAAATAACGGAACCGGAGCCGTTTTAAGCTTTAACCCCTTTACAGTCCCTGGTATCTGCTTTGCTGAGACCCAACCAAACCCAAGGGGAATACGATACCAAATGATGCCTTCAGAAGTCTTTTATAAGTATCAGAGCTCCTCTCACATGCGACTGCATGCCATGCCTCTCAAAAACAAGTGCGCAACACCGGCGCGAAAATGAGACTCTGCCTATGCTTTGGGAAAGCCCCTAAAGAATAAGGTGTCTAAAACAGTGCCTGCCGATATTATTATATCAAAATACCCAGAATAAATGATTCCTCAAGGCTAAATAAGTGTTAATATCAATCGATTTAGCCCAAAAAAAGTCTACAGTCTAAATAAGCCCTTGTGAAGCCCTTATTTACAATCGTAATAAACATGGCTTACCGGATCCCATAGGGAAAATGACAGCTTCCAGCATTACATCGTCTTGTTAGAATGTGTCATACCTCAAGCAGCAAAGACTGCAAACTGTTCCCCCAACTGAAGTTAATGCTCTCAACAGTCCTGTGTGGAACAGCCATGGATTTTAGTTACGGTTGCTAAAATCATTTTCCTCATACAAACAGAATTCTTCATCTCTTTTCTGTTTCTGAGTAAATAGTACGTACCAGCACTATTTGAAAATAACAAACTCTTGATTGAATAATGAAAAACTACAGTTAAACACTAAAAAACTCTAAGCCATCTCCGTGGAGATGTTGCCTGTACAACGGCAAAGAGAATGACTGGGGTAGGCGGAGCCTAGGAGGGATCATGTGACCAGCTTTGCTGGGCTCTTTGCCATTTCCTGTTGGGGAAGAGAATATCCCACAAGTAAGGATGACGCCGTGGACCGGACACACCTATGTTGGAGAAACTAAGTTTAATCACCACAGTCCTCTCACACATCCTATCTATTAGTTGGGTGCAAGAGAATGACTGGGTGTGACGTAGAGGGGAGGAGCTATATAGCAGCTCTGCTTGGGTGATCCTCTTGCACTTCCTGTTGGGGAGGAGTTAATATCCCATAAGTAATGATGACCCGTGGACTGACTACACTTAACAGGAGAAAAAGGGATTATCTATCTTTTAAAACAAATATTCTGGTGTAGACTGTCCCTTTAAACTCTCCCCTTTTTAAAATCAGATTCGGAATGCTAGTGATACTTTAGATGGAGTTTCATTCATCAGTTGTAATTAAGATGGCCCATTACAAAAGTCAATTTCTTTTTGAGCTAAAGGTTTGAACTGTTTAATCAGAGCTCTCCCCATACAGCACTTTTCATGTAGCGTGCGGATTGGAGAACAATTCAAACCGTTGGTTCACAGACAATTTTTTACTTTTGAAAAGAGGCATATATGTGGAGCCACCAACGTGCAAATAGCTCCCAGTAGTGCACTGCTGCTTCTGGGTCTACCTAGGTTTGCTTTTTAACAAAGGATACCAAATCAACAAAGGATACCAGTAAAGAAGTAAATTAGATAGAAGTAACTTGGAAAGTTATCTAAAATTGCATCAACAATGTGACTGAAGACATCCAGATGAAGAGACAATTCCCCTGGATGAAGGGTTTGGCGAGTCTGCTTCCTAGTTGTTCACACCTGAGATGTAACCACGTTCATCGCTAGGGAACTGTGAGTTCTTCCTTGATGACTGATATAGGCCACTGATGTGACATTGTCTGAGGAGAGAATTTGTTGAGAAGGTGGAGTATAGTCCTTGCACCGTTGATGTAGCATGTAGAGCTTTATAGGTCTTATATGAAACCTGAAAAATTCTTAGTGTCTGATGCTGCTATCATGCGACATAACACTTCCATGCACTAAGCTATTGTAGGATTGGAAAAAGATTACATAACCAGTCTGAAGCTTTTAGTCTCCTTTGATCCGTTAAGGACAGTCTCATAGAAATTGATTTGATAACTGCGAGGAAAAGAGACCTTGGTTTCAGGAAAAAAATAACTCTTTGGAATGTTGATTCTCCAACCCTGACTGTGAAGAAACAACAAAAGTTTGTCAGTAGGAGATACAGCTTAAGGTAAAGATGGAGCATGAATAAAGATATCATCCAGGTATGGAGCCCTTATTACAGAAAGGAAAGTTACAAAAACTTTGTTAAAAATGATGGGTGTTATATTGTGTATAGGAATATGAAGGTAAGCATCCTTCAAATATATTGTCCCTGCTGAACTAAAGGGGAAAAAGTCGGAATAGTTCCCATCTTGAAAGATGGAATTCTGATAAACTTGTTTAGAGTTTTTAAATCTAGAATAGGCCTATAAGTCCCCTCTTTCTTTGGAACAATAAACAGGTTGGAATAAAAACCTTATAAGTTCCAGAACCCATTGGAAAAACAAATTATGCTTACCTGATCATTTTCTTTTCTTCAGATGGAGAGAGTCCACAGCTGCATTCATTACTTTTGGGAATTCAGAACCTGGCCACCAGGAGGAGGCAAAGACACCCTAGCCAAAGGCTTAAATACTCCTCCCACTCCCCCCTGGTCCAGAAGAGTGTACAGATGCTAGATATCCATAACAGACAAAAATAAAAATAATAATAGTAATAATAAAGATAAAAAATAAAAATAAACCTATGGAAAAAAAAGAGAAAATAATAGTGCAAAACTGTTTGTACACAGTAAAAAAAACCAATTGGAAATAAGCTCACCAGTATGTCAACGCGTTACGGCCTTGGTTAGGCCTTTCTCAAGACTATTTTCTCTTTTTTTTCCACAGGTTTTTATTTTTAATTTTTATTATTACTATTATTTTTATTTTTGTCTGTTATTATGGATATCTAGCATCTGTACACTCTTCTGGACAGCTACTGCAGCCGTTTTTTTCTCTTTGTTTTCACCATTTATATGTGGTCCACATTTATATTATATATTTTTTATTGTTTTTGCCTCTGAAAGAATTTCTTTTTCATTTTTTCACTTGGACACTTTATCAATTGCATTTGTTTTTTGGACTTACAATCTTTAATATTGATGCACTTTTCTACAACACCCAGCACATCTTCACGACAACTTTGGAGGATACACCACATTTGACTTTGATTTAGAGACTTTTCTATTTGGATTTATACTTACTTATTTGATCACTATTTTTTCGATCACTACACAGTGTTTATCTTTGTTGAGAGTATTTTTAGATTTTTAATTTGTTTTTGAATTTTATTTGAATAATCAATTCCATTCATCCCTTAATATCGACCCACTAATATCTCCACGCCTTGTCTATTGCTTACATCCTTTATTATTATGTACTTACCCTAAGCCTGTATTTTTATGTTTGATTTTAAAGCTATAGTCATGGATCCATGCGCATAAGTACTTATACTTTTACCTTGTTTTAGCATTGTTATTTATATCCTTTGTATTAAATATATTTTTTAAGTCATTTAGGCCACTGCCTTTTAAGCTTTTAGCGCTTACTCTCACCTATATTTGTATTTCATCTTCTGTTAGCCCGCTAGGAGACTAACCTGTGAGTAAGCTTAAGGTCTATTTGTCTACTAGCGCTCAATTCATCCTAAATTCTACTGGATTACTTAAAACTCCAGTCCCATGCCGAAGAGTACTACCCTCCATAAGAAAACAAAATGTAAATTTGACACTTCTCTGCCAACCTCCCGGGCTGAAAGGCAAAGAATGACTGGTGGATGAGGGGAGTGGGAAGAGTATTTAAGCTGGGGTGTCTTTGCCTCCTTCTGGTGGCCAGGTTCTGAATTCTCAAAAGTAATGAATGCAGCTGTGAACTCTTTCCATTTATGGAGAAAAAGGCTTTCACATTTTACAGGGTCCTTTGGAATGTGGGACAAAAAAAATTCCTCTGGGAGGCGATATGAAACCTATTCTGTATCCTGGAAAACAATGTTTAAAACCCAGGGGTCTTGAAAAGTTTGAGACCATACCTCACGAAAAAAAGCGTAATCTGACCCTACCAGAAGAGAATCTGGATCACGGACCGCACTTCCATTTCCCTTACAGTTTTTGTCCTGAGAGAGAAAAGCTACCTTTCCTCCAGTCACAGTAGAAAATATAGTATCTAGACCAGGTCCAAATAAAAATTTTCCTTGAAAAGGAAGAGAAAAGTCTGGTTTTGGAAACCATGTAAGCCAAGGATAGTTACAACCACAAGGCCCTTCAAATTAATACTGATTGCATCAATGAAGGCATTAGCAGATCTTATAAGTTTTAACTTATGTTAAAAAAAAAATCTTCCTCTACAGAATCATCTGATAAATTATCAGATAGATTTGGTCTGAACAATAAACCCGCTTGATGAAATCCTTTTCTGTGAACAGACTCTAATTTCTGGTCCATTTGGACTTTAAAATAAGAACTATCCTCAGTCTAAAGGAATAGTTGTGCACTTAGCTAAAGTGGAGATAGCCCCATCCACCATAGGAATAGTTTACCAAAGCTCAATACTAGAAACCAGTAAAGGAAACATCCTCTTAAAGGGACACTCAAGTCAATATACATGATTCAGATACAGCATGTAATTTTAAACAACTTTCCAATTTACTTCCATTATCAAAATGTGCACAGTCTTTTTATAATTACACTTTTTGGCTGATGGTTGTAGACTATTTACTGGTGTTTTAAACTTTGAAGCTGGATTATAAGGAAAACGTGGTTTGGACCATTCCTTAGCAAAAAAATATGAAACATCTTCAGGCACGGGTAAAACTTCTGGAGTTTTAGCAGAAGGTTTGAAGTCCAGTTGCTTGACAGACTCTGCCTCCTGAGATAGAGACTCCTATAGACCTAGAACACATAAACCCTCTTATCAAAAGTGTGAAGATTGAACATAAAAGATGAGGATTCGGAAACTCGATCAGTGACTGACTCCTGATCATCTGAAATTATTTCACCTGAAGTGCCAAAATCCAAAAGAAAGCATTTAGCGGATTTGATCTTCTGAGATTGAGTTACTAGATAAACCGACTGTAGGTTGAGCATCAGGCACAGTCCATTTGCGCTTACTTGAAGTTGAGCGCGCAAAATCTGAACTACTCCCTTGTACAGAATAAACAGAGGAAGGGCACGTTCCTTTAGAGGCAAGGGCAGCTAAGCTTATTAGAATGCATCATTTGATCCATACAGGAATTGCAACTTTAAGTGTGTGTGTGTTGTACAACGCTAGAATTAACTTTCACTTTAAGGATCTTGAGCGGTGGTGACATTTTCAGTATACTCTAAACAGACAGTAAAAAAGAAATAAAACACAGTCAATGCCGCCACCCAGGCAGGTCTTAATCCCGCAGCCGCCGCCTCCCAGACAGGTCTTAATCCCGCAGTCAACACCGCCAACCCAGGCAGATCTTAATTCCAGAGTCGACACCGCCTCCCCAGGCAGGTCTCAATCCCGCAGCCGACACAGCCTCCAAGGCAGTTATGGCTCCCTCAGCCTACGCTGCCTACCAGGCAGGTATTAATCCCTCAGCCTACTCCCCACCTCCTAGGCAGGTCTCGATCCCACACTCTATGTCGCCTCCCAGGCAGGTATTGATCCCTGAGCCTACGCATCCTCCCAGGCAGGTATTGATCCCTCTCTGCATACGCCACCTCTCAGGCAGGTATTGACCTCACTGCCTATGCCCCCTCCTGAACAGGTACTGATACCTCTGCCCTACTCATCCTTCCAGGCAGTTAATGATTCCTTTGCCTGCACTGTCTTTAAAAAGACTCTTGTGGCTCACAGGGCCAGCTTTTTTTTTCCCTGGTCCACAGACTCTGTAACAGGACTCCCCTACAGGGAAAAGTGTAGCCAGAAAGCAGGTCCTAAAACTCAGCTATTGGAAACCCTGAAAGAGACAGGCAAGATCAACCGTTCCAAAAGGAGCTACTCATCATGCTTTATTTCACTCAAGTAATGGCTTGTGGGCTTTCACCACCTTATCAAAGAAATGTTTAATTATGAGTAATTAAACAACTTTGCAATATACTTTCATTATTTATTTTGCCCCTTTTTAGTGTACTTTAGCTCTGAAAATTGAAGTTTCTAATTCTCAGAACATAAAATGCACCCTGCTGATTTTGTAATGCAAAATAAGGCAATTAGGGGGTTGAGTTTGGCTATTGAAAACTAACAGCAGTAAAAATCATGTTAATTTGTTTTAAAAACATTAAGGATTAATGTATATGTAATTCTATAGCAACACAACAGAAATGTCTTGTAATTACAAGGTGTTTACTGTCCCTTTAAGATCTGCAGGAACAAGAAAGACATAACCTGCAAGTGTATATTATAGAAATAACAGGTCAAATACTGTATAGCCATTTTAAGATATCCCTTGTACCTTCAAAAAAAAAAAAAAAATTTAACCCAGAGAACATTCTGCAAATAATGAAAAATAAGAATGTATAAAAGTTTAAAGATATAAGGGTGTCCATATCATGAATCCATTTTATAAAATATAATTGCTAGAAAAGTGTAATTGCATTTTACCCACATTTAAGTCAATGTTAACTATATAAACTGGGTCTTTCTAAGTGTTATGGTAAATGCACAAATAGTAGTTGAATGTTAAAATATTGAACAGCAGTGACAACTCATAATAAACATATCTTACTTCAAACCCTATAATATTTTAGAGGAGAATGTTGACTAAATAATATAAAGAATAAGACAGATGGGACAAGAAAAAAAATAATTTAAATTCAAGGAGGAAATTAATATGTAGTAGAAAAAAACGTCCCAAAATTGGGAATATAACAATGTGTCTAGTGGCCTTTTCATACGGAGAATATGCTCATTCATGCAGAAGTAATAAATTAATCCGAGGGACAGATTAATGCCTACTGGCCTTAAAGAACATGAAACTCTTCAGGGGGTTTCTGTTTTTTAAATATTAAATAGTAATAATGACATTCAAATTTTGCTTTGTTTTGGAGAGCAACACAATCCAAAATGCATTCCTCATATAGTGGTGTCAACATTGATAGATGTTGCAAAATAATCTTTGTATTAATAATATGAGAAACTAAGTTCTTGTGTGTTCCTATCTATCAACTTGTTTGGTTCTCCTAAGACGTGCGGTATCTATCTAAACATATGGGTGATCAATCTAAAAGTGTTTTGTGACTGGTGACATGTTCCAGTGGTGAGCACAATTAAAAAACAATCTATCTGCCAACACAGCTTTCCTACTCGCTCTCAGAGTCAGGGTCTATCACTGGGTTGGCTGCAGATTACCGTTATGTTTGGTCACCAAAGCCCATTACTAACCTTCCACAAAATGTTCACACAGCTGTGCTTTTATGCTGATTAAGTAACAGACTGAAAAAAAACAACCAAAAACCCCCCCACACAAATAGTATAATTTGTTATTGACATTTTCAGTTAAGACCCGGCTACTATCACTGGAACTTGAGTCATCTTGAATATTAAAGCTTAGCTTTAGTAATATTAAAGCCATTCTCTAATTTAGATGAGAAACCTCTGTGCAAAAATATACCATAATACATTTTTAGTATTCGCTCTCTTGTAATCATTCTTGAATGGTTCAAAGAACTCCAACTTCCCAATTCTTCTAGGTGCATGTGATAAAACCTATACTGTGCTCTTCATCACCTTTACAAGTGCTTATAGTGAAGACGGCCGTGTGAATTTTCATGTTACAGTGTGACCAGGGTATTACAATACATTCCTTCTCTTCAACGCATACAAGAAAGGACAGTATTTAACAATTCAATTCAGGGCAGACTAAGTAAATTCGCTCATTGCATGTTTTCATATCACTTGTGTTTTACTTTTGACCAAGTGCTTTGCAAAGAAAAGAAAAAATGCAATAAAATAAATTTTGGACTCACCCCTCCTGATAACTTAATCACTCGAACCTTAGGGGTGATAATAGGTCCATCCCCACTTGTACTATTTGATCTCTGCATTACTGTCCTTTTTGCTCCTGCTCTCTGCTGCCGACCCTGAGGTGAGGCCACTTGTATAGTCTGTACTTGTGTTATGGAAGCTATGGGTCCAGCAGGTCGTACTCGCTGCACTTTTTGGAGTTGATTATCAGCTGTAGCAATATTTTGCACAGTCTGCTTCACTATTTTCTTTTGTTTTCCTTGAACTGGTGTATTTGTTCCAGCTGCCTGCTGAACTGGAGGGATTATTGCTGGTGAAATTGTAGTCAATGTCTCTGGAATTTGGGAGAAGAGTCTATTTTTTACATTTAACCTTGTCTGCAGGCTAATGTGAGGCAATATGGGGTTACCATTATTTGCAACTTGCAGTGGTTGTTTCTCTGGCTCAGGGTGGCTTTGCTGAGTAGTTGTAGGTTGTTGTTGCTGTTGTTGAGAAAGTCTTTCAAGTAGCTCTTTCTTTCTTGCACCTGCCTGCTGCTGACGCCTCAACTCCTTCTGTTTCAGAATTTCTTCTCTTAATCTCTTCTGTTCTTCTATCTTCAAACGATATTTTCTGGTCTCTTCATCCTCACCAGGAAACTGTAGAAAAGATGAGAATGTTTAGTACAATAATTATTAGTGTTTTCTGCAATCAATAGTTACATCGATAAACCAACGTCAATAAGAATTGTCTAATTAATTTAGAGTATGGACAAACAGAAATGATTTCAGCATTCCATGAATAAGGGTTTAAGAAACAACTGCAATACCAAAGAAACCCTCCTGTCACATTGTTTTATCTTGCTTGTGTCTGACACACCAACAAAAGGTAGTGAGGCAAATGGCCTGAAAAGGTTTGATTACAAGTATTGATTTTTCTTACAGAATTTTAAAGCCTGCTCTCAAACTCATTTGTCACACAATAATTGGTTATAATGAACACCACAAGTCAAATGACTGACCTTGAACTCAAACACCCTCTTAAGAATCAAAATGATGTCAACTGCAAAGCTGGAATATTAATGGTACACTAAAGCATCTTATTATTCTGTACTCATGCCGCTACTCGGTGAATATAATAAGCATCAAATAACCTTTGTTCCGTTTCTGCACCTCAAGTAACAAATGTTAATGTACACTATTCTGTTCTACTGTTTATGAAGAATCAAGACTATTGTCAGTAACTTTGCATCTTTCAACCAAATATTTTTTAACAGACCTATACATTAAAGATGTTTTTGGCACAATTTCTTTAAACTCCTTTAAGTCCACATAAACCACTATTCTATGTTTTATTTGCCACTCACTTGGAGAGACAGAAACTTCTGAACTTCTTTAACAACCTCTCCCTACAAAGGGAAACATTGCAAGTGGGGTCTGAGACGTAAGCAGTTTGAGAGTAGTTTTCTCAGCTGTGCTCTATCATATGCATAATACAAGACATTTTAGACTTGAATATCCCTCTTAAGTGGATTTTCTAAACCTAGATATCAAAATAAGAATGTTTTCCCCTATTAAGAGATGTTTGCTCTTGTAAGTCATTTACAGGAATATTGAGCAATCTACAGATTTATACATTTATGTGATCAAACAAAGCACCCGTAAAAGATATAAAAATTAATTTCTTTCATGATGTCGAGATTCCATGAGCCATAGCATGTGGGATTAAAGAGAACTAAGTGGATGCCATACACATTTGTTCAATGGAAGCCTCATTCCTGAAAGCCCATGAGGTGGCAATTGCATTAGTTGAGTGAGCAGTAATTCACTTTAGGGAGACTTTCCCACACCAAGTATGATTTACGAATTAAAGCATTAAGCCAAGTGACTAAATAAGTTTTGTAACTTACTGTCCCTTATAGGGAACACAAAAATTTATAAAAAAAATAAGATGTAGAATTTCTATATTCTTTTGTAGCCTGAATACTTTAAGGCCCTGAATTGACAAACAGGATGTGGATTACTCAAATTATGCAATGATGGCATTCTACCTGAATGAAAATGCTGGTTACCCTTTCATTGCTAAAGCACTTAAGAGTTCTGCCTCAGTGGTTGATGTAAGCCACCGCAAGGACATTGTCTGACTGAAATTTCAGAAATCATTCCTATCTTAATATGGGCCGGCTCTGGAGAGCACTGAAGATTGTGTGGAGTTCCACAATGTTGATTTGTCTTCTCAGGAGGCAAGTTTACCAAACTTCCTGCACTCACCAATGAGTGCATCCCAATCCGACATGCTGACATCCATGGTGATCACCACCCAAATTGGACGAAGAAAGGAGGCTCCCTGAATAAGAGATTGGCGAGTCTGCCACCATGTTAGGGACTGCATTGTCTTTAAATATAAAGAGATCATCTTAGACAGTTCCTTATAACCGACATTCAACTGATGCAACATTTTTAGTTGTAGTGTAAGTAAATGGAATCTGGCAAAGGGTGAGCCATCTGAAGCCACTACCTAGAGACCTGCTATTTCCATGCATTGAAGGGCTGAAGGAAGTGAATTGAGCTTCAGAAGAGCACAGGCCTTCTGCAATTTAAATCTGTGTTGATCCATGAGAGACGGTTGCATAGATACTGAATCTATTATGAAATCCAGGAATGAAACCCTGGTCCGATGAATTAGATTGCTTTGGGAGGTTGATTTGACATCCGTGAATATAAAGGAACAGAAGAACTTTGCATCTATTTTGAGAGAGACAGCTTGTACCAGAATGTTACCTAGATATGGAGCTGATGTTACCAGACCAAAGGGAAGGGACACAAAATTGATAACACCTATTTAAAAGGCAAATTTGAGGAAATTAACATGATCCCTGAGGAAAATGCAAATAGGTATTTTTGAAGTCTATCTCAGACAGAAATTGACCCTCCAGCACTAAATGAAGTATGATGGAACTTTAAAAAAAACATAATTTATGTAAGAACTTACCTGATAAATTAATTTCTTTCATATTGGCAAGAGTCCATGAGCTAGTGACATATGGGATATACAATCTTACAAGGAGGGGCAGTTTCCCAAACCTCAAAATGCCTATAAATACACCCCTCACCACATCCACAATTCAGTTTAACGAATTGCAAAGCAGTGGGGTGATGAAGAATGGAGTAGAAAGCATCAACAAAGGAAATTTGGAAATAATTGTGCTTTATACAAAAAATCATAACCACCATAAAAAGGGTGGGCCTCATGGACTCTTGCCAATATGAAAAAAATGAATTTATCAGGTAAGTTCTTACATAAATTATGTTTTCTTTCATGTAATTGGCAAGAGTCCATGAGCTAGTCACATATGGGATATCAATACCCAAGATGTGGAGTCTTCCACTCAAGAGTCACTAGAGAGGGAGGGAATAAAAATAAAAACAGCCATATTTCGCTGAAAAAAATGATAATAAATAAATAAATCAAAAGTTTCAACCAAGAAGCCAAGGAAATAGCAGAAGCCTTCTGACCTTTCCTAGGACCAGAAAATAAAACAAATAGACTGGAAGTCTTCCTGAAATCTTTAGTAGCTTCCACATAATATTTCAAAGCTCTTACCACATCCAAAGAATGTAAGGATCTCTCCAAAGAATTCTTAGGATTAGGACACAAGGAAGGGACAACAATTTCTCTACTAATGTTGTTAGAATTCACAACCTTAGGTAAAAATTGAAAAGAAGTCTGCAAAACTGCCTTATCCTGATGAAAAATCAGAAAAGGAGACTCACAAGAAAGAGCAGATAGCTCAGAAACTCTTCTAGCAGAAGAAATAGCCAAAAGGAACAACACTTTCCAATAAAGTAGTTTAATGTCCAAAGAATGCATAGGCTCAAATGGAGGAGCCTGTAAAGCCTTCAGAACCAAAATTAAGACTCCAAGGAGGATAAATTGATTTAATGACAGGCTTAATACGAACTAAAGCCTGTACAAAACAGTGAATATAAGGAAGTATAGCAATCTTTTGGTGAAATAAAACAGAAAGAGCGGAGATTTGTCCTTTTAAGGAACTTGCAGACAAACCCTTATCCAAACCATCCTGAAGGAACTGTAAAATTCTAGGAATTCTAAAAGAATGCCAGGAGAATTTATGAGAAGAACACCATGAAATGTAAGTCTTCCAAACTCTATAATAAATATTTCTAGAGACAGATTTACGAGTTTGTAACATGGTATTAATCACTGAGTCAGAGAAACCTCTATGACTTAAAACTAAGCATTCAATTTCCATATCTTCAAACAATGATTTGAGATCCTGATGGAAAAACAGACCTTGAGATAGTAGGTCCGGCCGTAACGGAAGTGGCCAAGGTGGGCAACTGGACAACCGAACCAGATCCGCATACCAAAACCTGTGTGGCCATGCTGGAGCCACCAGCAACACAAAAGACTGTTCCATGATGATTTTGGAGATCACTCTTGGAAGGAGAACTAGAGGCAGGAAGATGTAAGCAGGTTGATAACACCAAGGAAGTGTCAGCGCATCCACTGCTTTCGCCTGAACATCCCTGGACCTGGACAGGTATCTGGGAAGTTTCTTGTTTAGATAAGAGGCCATGAGATCTATCTCTGGAAGACCCCACATCTGAACAATCTGAGAAAACACATATGGATGGAGAGACCACTCCCCTGGATGTAAAGTCTGGCGGCTGAGATAATCCGCCTCCCAATTGTCTACAACTTGGATATGCAACGCAGAGATTAGACAGGAGCTGGATTCCGCCCAGGCAAGTATCCAAGATACTTCTTTCATAGCTTGGGGACTGTGAGTCCCACCCTGATGATTGACATAAGCCACAGTAGTTGTGATATTGTCTGTCTGAAAACAAATCAACGGTTCTCTCTTTAGCAGAGGCCAGAACTGAAGAGCCCTGAGAAACCCCTGGGTTTTCAAACCCCTTCTGCTGTCAGAGATCCCCAAACAGCTCCCCAACCTGAAAGACTCGCATCTGTTGTGATCACAGTCCAGATTGGGCGAACAAAAGAAGCCCCTTGAACCAAACGATGGTGATCTATCCACCATGTCAGAGAGTGTCGTACATTGGGATTCAAGGATATTAATTGTGATATCTTTGTATAATCCCTTCACCATTGATTCAGCATACAAAACTGTAGAGGTCTCATGTGAAAACGAGCAAAGGGGATCGCGTCCGATGCTGCAGTCATGAGACCTAAAACTTCCATGCACATAGCCACTGAAGGGAATGACTGAGACTGAAGGAGCCGGCATGCTGCGACCAATTTTAAACGTCTCTTGTCTGTTAGGGACAGAGTCATGGACACTGAATCTATCTGGAAGCCTAAAAAGGTGACCATTGTCTGAGGAATCAAGAAACTTTTTGGTAAATTGATCCTCCAACCATGTTTCCGAAGAAACAACACTAGTTGATTTGTGTGAGATTCTGCAGTATGTAAAGACTGAGCTAGCACCAAGATATCGTCCAAATAAGGAAACACCACAATACCCTGTTCTCTGATTACAGATAGTAAGGCACCCAGAACCTTTGAAAAGATTCTTGGAGCTGTTGCTAGGCCAAATGGAAGAGCAACAAATTGGTAATGCTCGTCTAGAAAAGAGAATCTCATAAACTGAAAGTGTTCTGGATGAATCTGAATATGAAGGTATGCATCCTGCAAGTCTATTGTGGACATATAATGTCCTCGCTGAACAAAAAGGCAGAATAGTCCTTATAGTCAACATCTTGAAAGTTGGTACTCTTACATAACGATTCAAAATTTTTAGATCCAGAACTGGTCTGAATAAATTTTCTTTCTTTGGTACAATGAATAGGTTTGAATAAAACCCCAAACCTTGTTCCTGAGGAGGAACTGGCATGATTACCCCTGAAGACTCCAGGTCTGAAACACACTTCAGAAAAGCCTGAGCTTTTACTGGATTTACAGGGATGTGTGAGAGAAAAAATCTTCTCACAGGAGGTCTTACTTAATCTGCCTCCTACCAACTGAGCTGGCATGAGGGCCGCACCTTTATGCGGATTTAGGGGCTGACTTTGGTTTCCTAAATGGCTTGGAATTATTCCAATTTGAGGAAGGCTTCCAATTGGAAGCAGATTCCTTGGGGGGAGGATTGAGTTTTTGTTCCTTATTCTGACGAAAGGAACAAAAACGGTTAGAAGCCTTAGATTTACCCTTAGGTTTTTTATCCTGAGGCAAAAAAACTCCTTTTCCTCCAGTGATAGTTGAAATAATAGAATCCAACTGAGAACCAAATAAATTATTACCTTGGAAAGAAAGAGATAGTAATCTAGATTTAGATGTCATATCAGCATTCCAAGATTTAAGCCACAAAGCTCTTCTAGCTAAAACAGCTAAAGACATGGATCTAACATCAATTTTGTTAATATCAAAAATGGCATCACAAATAAAATTATTAGCATGTTGCAGTAAGCGAACAACGCTATATATGTCAGAATCCAATTCTTGTTGCGCTAAATCTTCCAACCAGAAAGTTGATGCAGCCGCAACATCAGCCAAAGAAATAGCAGGTCTGAGAAGATGACCTGAATATAAATAGGCCGTCCTTAGATAAGATTCAAGCTTCCTATCTAAAGGATCCTTAAAGGAAGTGCTATCTTCTATAGGAATAGTGGTACGTTTAGCAAGAGTAGAAATAGCCCCATCAACTTTGGGGATTTTTTCCCAAAACTCTATAGATTTTGCTGGTAAAGGATACAATTTTTTTAAACCTTGAAGAAGGAATAAAAGAAGTACCTGGCTTATTCCATTCCCTAGAAATCATATCAGAAATAGCCTCAGAAATGGGAAAAACCCGTGGGGAAACCACAGGAGGTTTAAAAACAGCATTTAAACGTTTATTAGACTGAACGTCAATAGGACTGGTTACCTCAATATCCAAAGTAATTAACACTTCTTTTAATAAAGAACGCATATACTCTATTTTAAATAAATAAGTAGATTTGTCAGTGTCAATGTCCGAGGAAGGATCTTCTGTTTCAGATAGATCCTCATCAGAAGAGGATGAATTATTATGTTGTTGGTTATTTGAAATTTCATCAGCTAAATGAGAAGTTTTAAAAGACCTTTAACGTTTATTAGAAGGTGGAAATGCAGACAAAGCCTTCAGGATAGAATCAGAAACAAATTCTTTAAAATTTACAGGTATATCATGTACATTAGAAGTTGAAGGAACTGCAACTGGCAATGTACTATTACTGATGGAAACACTATCTGCATGTAAAAGTTTATCATGACAACTATTACAAATGACATTCGGTGGAATAATTTCTACAATATTACAACAAATGCACTTAGCTTTGGTAGAACCGATGTCAGGCAGCAATGTTCCAGCAGAAACTTCTGAGACAGGATCAGATTGTGACATCTTGCACAATGTAAGAGAAAAAACAACATATAAAGCAAAATTATCTATTTCCAAATATGACAGTTTCAGGAATGGGAAAAAATGCAATAGCATAGGCCTCTGAAAGTAAAAAGCAAGAGGCAAACAAACAAGGGGTATTGAAATAATGAAAAAAGACGTAACGTAAACTCTTCTTTGGCGCCAAAAATGACCGGAAATGACACACTTGCGTCACTAATGACGCCGCCGTGTGAAAGGTCTCGGCATCACGTATGACGCCGGAAATGACGAAGTTGCGTCACGAACGTACTTTTTCGCGCCAAAAATTTTTTTGCGCCAAGAATGACGCAATAAAGTTTAGCATTTGACACACCCGCGGGCCTAATACCCGCAATTGCAAGAAGTAGTCAATTGAAAAAAAGACTAAACCCCAGGTAAGAAATAAATTTCTTAAAAATATTTACATTCCCAAATATGAAACTGACAGTATGCAGAACGAAATACATGAACCTGCTCATGGCAAATATAAGTACAATACATATATTTAGAACTTTATATAAATGCATAAAGTGCCAAGCCATAGCTGAGAGTGTAAGTAATGAAAACATACTTACCAACAGACACCCATCCACATATAGCAGATAGCCAAACCAGTACTAAAACAGTTATTAGTAGAGGTAATGGTAAATTGAGAGTATATCGTCGATGTGAAAAGGGAGGTAGGAGATGAATCTCTACGACCGATAACAGAGAACCTATGAAATAGACCCCCGTTAGGGAAATCATCGTATTCAAATAAGTGATACTCCCTTCACGTCCCTCTGACATTCGCTGTACTCTGAGAGGAATCGGGCTTCAACAATGCTGAGAAGCGCATATCAACGTAGAAATCTTAGCACAAACTTACTTCACCACCTCCATAGGAGGCAAAGTTTGTAAAAACTGAATTGTGGGTGTGGTGAGGGGTGTATTTATAGGCATTTTGAGGTTTGGGAAACTTTGCCCCTCCTGGTAGGATTGTATATACCATACGTCACTAGCTCATGGACTCTTGCCAATTACATGAAAGAAAATAAAAATGGTTTAGGATCCAAAATGGGACTGAAAGGAATAGAACCCTTGATAATGTTCCTCTAAAGAGACCGGAGTAATAGCTCCCGGAGTGAATTTCAAGTTGCTTGAATATTTGATTAAAGGGACATGAAACCCAAAAAATGTATTTCATGATTTAGGTAGAACAAAGTTTTAAACAACTTTCCAATTTACTTCTATTATCAAATTTGCTTCATTCTCTTGGTATAATTTGTTGAAGGAACAGCAATGCACTACTGGTTTCTAACTGAACACATAGGTGAGCCAATGACAATCGGTATATATATGCAGCTACAAATCAGCAGCTGGAACCAAGGTTCTTTGCTGCTCCTGAGCTTTCCTAGATAAACCTTTCAGGAAAAGATAAGAGAAGGAAGCAAAATAATATAAATAATATAAGTAAATTGGAAAGTTGTTTAAAATGGCATGCTCGTTCTGAAAAAGGAAATAAACAATGTGGGTTTCATGTCCCTTCAAATATTAAAATACTCCAGCTGAAGATTCACAGGCGGAATGTAGATCAAGAGGGTTTATAATTCTGAATCTTTATTCTTTTAGGGGGAAAAAAGAGGATTAACAATCTATAGGTGAAAATAGTAATTATTGTTGTCATTCATATCTTTGGGTTTTACTGTATCTATTAAGTAAATCCATTTGCACTTCAAATCACCATCTATTCTGCCTAATGAGATTTTCTGTAATAACGAAAAGTGGTTGGATTATTATTTTGAACTTTTAGAAAACGTCTGACGAATGTTATAGTTTTGCCATTTGCCTGATCCCTTGCAGCATTTCTTATGTTGTTCTTATGTTCTAATATTCTTTTACATACCGGACGTTTCGTCATTCACATTTAACTTTTTACACATGAACAGGATAATATATATATTTTACACGAATAGTTTTCTTGTAGGTAATGCTTTTGACCGGTTTTGTCTGAAATGTGGTTGATAGGATTTACATAAGTACACATTGAACATGAATTGTTAGATATTCTTTTTAAGGAATATGTACATAATGGCTGTTTATCAACTGGTCCTTAAAATTTCTGGGGCATCTATACCCCACTGATAGATACCCTGTCTCCTATATGATCCTTTAGTACAGGGTCTAGTTGTGAATGTGCCAATTTTCATTAACAATTCTAATGACATTGGATATTTTTAGATTGTATGTAGTTATTAATCTGGTTACTTTTTCTTGATCCTGTATCTTCTTTTTGGGGTGTAGTAGCTGTTTTTTTTCTATTGGTAGTGCTTTAAATTTGGCTTTTTTGACTTGTCTTCTACTGTATCCTCTGGATATTAATCTCTCAAGCAGATCCCTGCTTTCTAGCAAGAATATTTCTGAGGTGGAACAATTGTGTCTCAATCTAAGGAATTCTCCATATGGAATGGATTTTATTGTTCCCTTGGCAAGGGCACTAGTATTGTGTGTGCAACAGGGTATTGGTGGCTATTTCCTTTCTATACATAATAGTATTTATTGTGCAATCCTCATTTTTAAGTATTTTACGATCTAGAAAGGAGATTCTTTGAGAGTATATGTGATGGGTTAGTCTGATTTTAAGATTATTTGCTAAGACATTGTAAAAAGTCATGTAATTAATTAGTGGGACCTTCCCATAAGAAAACACATGGTCAATAAATCTAATCCAAAAAGGAATACGATTGGTATAATTCTTCATTTCATCAGAAAACACATTGTTCTCTTGAACAAGCTACTTCCCTCTAAATGAATATTAGTTTACCTAGCCAAAGTGCAGATTGCTCCAACACATTTTTGGAAGAAACAAACTTAAGCAAAAAAAATGACCAAAAGAAGTCAGTACTCTGATGGTATCCTGGGCCTCATCATAAACTGAGAACCGCTCTCTATGAAAAATGAACATCTTTATTCTTCAACTACCTCCAGCGGAGGTAAAGACTCAGGTACATGTGAGGTGTGAGAGGTTTTATAAAGCTCTTGGGGTTTAGGAATCTTTGCCTTCTTCTAGTGGTAAGGAAAAGTAATTCCCAGGAGTAATGGATCATGGACTCTCACCATCTGTATGAAAGAAATCAGAAAAGGAGGATTATGCATGACAAAGCTGAAATTTCAGAAAACCTAGTTGAAAAAATTGCTAGAAGAAAAAGAACCTTTGAAGACAAAATCTGAATGTCTAAAAAAAAACATGCATTGGGCTCAAAAGAGTTTTAAAAACCCTGAAAACGGATTGAGATTCCAAAGAGGAGGAACTGGACGAAGAACTAGTTTGATTATGATCAGAGCCTGGACAAAGGCCTGAAAATCTGGAATTTAAGCAATTTTCTTAGGAAACAAAACAGAAAGAGCCCAAATCTGATCCTTCAGACAACTGGCTGACAAACCCTTATCCAGACCCTCCTGCAGGAACTCTAGAAAAAGAATTCCAGTGATAACCTTTGCAAGAACCATGCAAACAAAAAGTTGTCCAGACCTTGTGAAAAATATGTCTGGTGACCGGTTTCCGAGCCTAAATTTAAAGGGACACTGAACCCAATTTTTTTCTTATAGATAGAGATAGAGCATGAAATTTTGAGCAACTTTCTAATTTACTCCTATTATCAAATTTTCTTTATTCTCTTGGTATCTTTATTTGAAATGCAAGAATGTAAGTTTAGATGCTGGCCCATTGTTGGTGAACAACCTGTTTTGTCCATGCAGATTGGTGGATAAATTCATCCTGAGACTATAGAATAACCGTCCTCGGAGTCACAAAACAAAAGGTTAAAGAAGGACCACCTTCAAATATTTGTGCTTAACAGCTGGAGACAAGCTAGTTAAAACTTCATTAGTAGTAGAGTGAATATACTTCTTAAGTATCAGATGAACTCTCCTAGGAGAAACTTTGATAGGGTAAAACGCATACACACTCTGAAGTGAAGTAAAAACCATTCAAACACAAACACGAAGGGATTAAAGTTTAAGAGGATCTCCCTTATAGAAAACCAGCAGATGGAACAGAGGCTTGAGCTGCACTAGTTTGCTCCATAGTACTAATAAGGAAATAGAATCTAAAATATAGACTGAAGAAAAAGTAAATTTATGCTTACCTGATAAATTAATTTCTTCTATGGTAAGACGAGTCCACGGATTCATCCTTTACTTGTGGGATATTATCCTCCTGCTAACAGGAAGTGGCAAAGAGCACCACAGCAGAACTGTCTATATAGCTCCTCCCTTAGCTCCACCCCCCAGTCATTCGACCGAAGGTACAGGAAGAAAGGAGAAACTACAAGGTGCAGAGGTGACTGAAGTTTAAATCAAAAAAATATAATCGGTCTTAAAATGACCGGGCGGGCCGTGGACTCGTCTTACTATAGAAGAAATGAATTTATCAGGTAAGCATAAATTTACTTTTCTTCTATAAAGGTAAGACGAGTCCACGGATTCATCCTTTACTTGTGGGATACAATACCAAAGCTACAGGACACGGATGAACGGGAGGGACAAGACAGATGGTTAAACAGAAGGCACCACTGCTTGAAGAACTTTTCTCCCAAAAATAGCCTCCGAAGAAGCAAAGGTATCAAATTTGTAAAATTTGGAAAAGGTATGTAGTGAAGACCAAGTCGCAGCCTTACAATTCTGTTCAACAGAAGCATCATTCTTAAAAGCCCATGTGGAAGCCACAGCTCTAGTAGAGTGAGCTGTAATTCTTTCAGGAGGCTGCTGTCCATCAGTCTCGTATGCCAAACGGATGATGCTTTTCAGCCAAAAGAGGTAGCCGTAGCTTTTTGACCTCTACGCTTTCCAGAATAGACAACAAACAAAGAAGATGTTTGACGGAAATCTTTGGTCGCTTGCAAGTAAAACTTTAAAGCACGAACCACGTCCAAATTGTGTAATAGACGCTCCTTCTTAAAGGAAGGATTAGGACACAGAGAAGGAACAACAATTTCCTGATTAATATTCTTATTAGTAACAACCTTAGGAAGGAATCCAGGTTTGGTACGCAAAACCACCTTATCAGCATGGAAAACAAGATAAAGCGAGTCGCATTGCAATGCAGATAGTTCAGAAACTCTTCGAGCCGAAGAGATAGCAACTAAAAACAGAACTTTCCAAGATAGAAGCTTAATATCTATGGAATGCATAGGTTCACAACGGAACCCCTTGAAGAACTTTAAGAACTAAATTCAAACTCCATGGCGGAGCAAGAGGTTTAAACACAGGCTTGATTCTAACTAAAGCCTGACAGAACGACTGAACGTCTGGAACATCTGCCAGACGTTTGTGCAGTAGAATTGATAAAGCAGATATCTGTCCCTTTAAGGAACTAGCTGATAGCCCCTTCTCCAATCCTTTTTGGAGAAAGGACAAAATCCTAGGAATCCTGATCTTACTGCATGAGTAGCCTTTGGATTCGCACCAATAAAGATATTTACACCATATCTTATGATAAATTTTCCTGGTGACAGGCTTTCGAGCCTGAATCAAGGTATCTATGACTGATTCCGAGAAACCCCGCTTGGATAAGATCAAGCGTTCAATCTCCAAGCAGTCAGCCGCAGAGAAACTAGATTTGGATGCTGGAACGGATCTTGAATCAGAAGGTCCTGTCTCAGTGGCAGAGATGACATGTCCACCAGGTCTGCATACCAAGTCCTGCGTGGCCACGCAGGTGCTATCAAAAACACCGAAGCTCTCTCCTGTTTGATTCTGGCAATCAAACGAGGAAGGAGAGGAAATGGTGGAAACACATAAGCCAGGTTGAAAGACCAGGGTACTGCTAGAGCAACTATCAGTACTGCCTGAGGGTCCCTTGACCTGGACCCGTAACAAGGAAGTTTGGCGTTCTGACGAGACGCCATCAGATCCAATTCTGGTGTGCCCCATTGCTGAATCAATTGTGCAAACACCTCCGGATGGAGTTCCCACTCCCCCGGATGAAAAGTCTGACGACTTAGAAAATCCGCTTCCCAGTTCTCCACCACTGGGATATAGATTGCTGATAGATGGCAAGAGTGAGTCTCTGTCCATCAAATTATTTTGGTAACCTCTATCATCGCTAGAGAACTCTTTGTTCCCCCCCTGATGATTGATATATTCTACAGTCGTGATATTGTCTGACTGGAATCTTATGAATCTGGCCGACGCCAGCTGAGGCCACGCCTGAAGCGCATTTAATATCGCTCTCAGTTCTAGAATATTTATCGGGAGGAGAACCTCCTCCCGAGTCCACAAACCCTGTGCTTTCAGGGAATTCCAGATTGCACCCCAGCCCAATAGGCTGGCGTCCGTCGTCACTATGACCCACGCTGGCCTGCGGAAACACATTCCCTTGGACAGATGATCCAGTGACAACCACCAAAGAAGAGAGAGTCTCTGGGCTCTTGGTCCAGATTTATCTGAGGAGATAAATCTGCATAATCCCCATTCCCCTGTCTGAGCATGCAAAGTTGCAGTGGTCTGAGATGCAAGCGAGCAAACGGAACTATGTCCATAGCCGCTACCATTAAGCCGATTACCTCCATACACTGAGCCACTGACGGCCGAGGAATGGAATGAAGAGCTCGGCAGATGGATAAAATTTTTGATTTCCCGACCTCCGTCAGAAACTTTTTCATGTCCACCGAATCTATCAGAGTTCCCAGAAATGGAACTCTTGTGAGAGGGATAAGTGAACTCTTTTTTACGTTCACCTTCCCCCCGTGAGATCTTAGAAAGGCCAACACGATGTCCGTGTGAGACTTTGCTAGTTGGATTAAGATATCGTCCAGATAAGGCGCCACAGCTATGCCCCGCGGCCTTAGAACCAGCAGAAGGGCCCCTAGCACCTTTGTGAAAATTCTGGGAGCCGTGGCCAACCCGAAGGGAAGAGCCACAAACTGGTAATGCTTGTCCAGAAAGGCAAAAAATTGGTCTGAAGGTTCCCTCTTTTTGGGAACCACAAACAGATTGGAGTAGAACCCTTGCCCCTGTTCTGTTTTCGGAACTGGGCAGATCACTCCCATGGTAAATAGGTATTTTACACAGCGTAAGAACGCTTCTCTTTTTGTCTGGTTTACAGACAATTGAGAAAGATGGAATCTGCCCCTTGGGGGAGAATCTATGAAATCTAGAAGATACCCCTGGGTTACGATTTCTAAAGCCCAGGAGTCCTGAACGTCTCTTGCCCAAGCCTGAGCGCAGAGAGAAAGTCTGCCCCCTACTAGATCCGGTCCCGGATCGGGGGCTACCCCTTCATGCTGTCTTGGTGGCAAGCAGCGGGCTTCGTGGCCTGTTTAGCTTTGTTCCAAGTCTGGTTAGGTCTCCAGACTGACTTGGATTTAGCAAAATTCCCCTCTTACTTTGCGGCAGGGGAAGAGGTAGAGGGACCACCTTTGAAGTTTCGAAAGGAACGAAAATTATTTTGTTTGGTCCTCATCTTATCCTGAGGAAGGGCATGGCCTTTCCCTCCAGTGATGTCTGAAATGATCTCTTTCAGTTCAGGCCCGAATAGGGTCTTACCCTTGAAAGGGATGGCTAAAAGCTTAGCCTTTGATGACACATCAGCAGACCAGGACTTAAGCCATAACGCTCTATGCGCTAAAATGGCAAAACCTGAATTTCTTGCCGCTAATTTAGCCAGTTGAAAAGCGGCATCTGTAATGAAAGAATTAGCTAGCTTGAGAGCACTAATTCTGTCCAGAATATCATCTAATGGGGTAGTTACAGGAAAAATGCACGTTATAGGTTGGAGAAGAAAACCTTGATGAACAAATATTTTCTTCAGGAGACCCTCTAATTTTTTATCCATAGGATGTTTGAAAGCACAACTGTCCTCAATAGGTATAGTTGTACGCTTAGCCAGGGTAGAAATAGCTCCCTCCACCTTAGGGACCGTCTACCATGAGTCCCGCACGGCGTCTGATATGTGAAACATTTTCTTAAAAGTAGGAGGGGGAGCGAACGGAATACCTGGTCTATCCCACTCCTTAGTAACAATTTCTGAAATCCTCTTAGGGACCGGAAAAACATCAGTGTAGGCAGGAACCTCTAGGAATCTGTCTATTTTACACAATTTCTCTGGAACTACAATAAATTCACAATCATCCAGAGTCGCTAAAACCTCCCTGAGCAATAAGTGGAGGTGTTCTAGTTTAAATTTTAAAGCCGTCATATCTGAGTCTGTCTGAGGGAACATATTTCCTGAATCAGAAATCTCTCCCTCAGCCAGCAAATCCCTCACTTCAGAACATTGTGAGGGTACATTGGATATGGCTAATAAAACGTCAGAGGGCTCAGCGTTTGTTCTCACACCAGACCTACTGCGCTTCCCCTGCAACCCAGGAAGCTTAGATAACCTATGTGAGGGTAGTATCCATAACTGCGGCCATATCTTGCAGGATGAAAGAATTAGACGCACTAGAAGTACTTGGAGTCGCTTGTGCGGGCGTTAACGGTTGTGACACTTGGGGAGAATTAGATGGCATATCCTGATTCCCTTCTGACTGAGAATCATCCTGCGACATACCTTTAATAGCTAAAATATGTTCTTTACAATTTATTAACCTTTCAGTGCATGAGGGACACATTCTAAGTGGAGGTTCCACAATGGCTTCTAAACATATTGAACATTGACTTTCCTCAATGTCAGACATGTTGAACAGGCTAGTAATGACTACAAACAAGCATGAAAACACTTTATTTAGTGAAAAACAGCCTTTAAGAGAAAAAACATAATTTATGCTTACCTGATAAATTCCTTTCTTCTGTTGTGTGATCAGTCCACGGGTCATCATTACTTCTGGGATATTATCTGCTCCCCTACAGGAAGTGCAAGAGGATTCACCCAGCAGAGTTGCTATATAGCTCCTCCCCTCTACGTCACCTCCAGTCATTCGACCAAAGACCAACGAGAAAGGAGAAGCCAAGGGTGTAGTGGTGACTGAATTATAATTTAAAAAATATGTACCTGCCTTAAAAAACAGGGCGGGCCGTGGACTGATCACACAACAGAAGAAAGGAATTTATCAGGTAAGCATAAATTATGTTTTCTTCTGTTATGTGTGATCAGTCCACGGGTCATCATTACTTCTGGGATACCAATACCAAAGCAAAAGTACACGGATGACGGGAGGGATAGGCAGGCTCATTATACAGAAGGAACCACTGCCTGAAGAACCTTTCTCCCAAAAATAGCCTCCGAAGAAGCAAAAGTGTCAAATTTGTAAAATTTGGAAAAAGTATGAAGCGAAGACCAAGTTGCAGCCTTGCAAATCTGTTCAACAGAGGCCTCATTCTTAAAGGCCCAAGTGGAAGCCACAGCTCTAGTGGAGTGAGCTGTAATTCTTTCAGGAGGCTGCTGTCCAGCAGTCTCATAGGCTAAACGTATTATGCTACGAAGCCAAAAAGAGAGAGAGGTAGCAGAAGCTTTTTGACCTCTCCTCTGTCCAGAATAAACGACAAACAGGGAAGAAGTTTGGCGAAAATCTTTAGTTGCCTGCAAGTAGAACTTGAGGGCACGAACTACATCCAGATTGTGTAGAAGACGTTCCTTCTTTGAAGAAGGATTTGGACACAAGGAGGGAACAACAATCTCTTGATTGATATTCCTGTTAGAGACAACCTTAGGTAAGAACCCAGGTTTAGTACGCAGAACTACCTTGTCTGAGTGAAAGATCAGATAAGGAGAATCACAATGAAGGGCTGATAACTCAGAGACTCTTCGAGCCGAGGAAATAGCCATTAAAAATAGAACTTTCCAAGATAACAATCTTATATCAATGGAATGAAGGGGTTCAAACGGAACACCCTGTAAAACGTTAAGAACTAAGTTTAAACTCCATGGCGGAGCAACAGTTTTAAACACAGGCTTGATCCTAGCTAAAGCCTGACAAAAGGCCTGGATGTCTGAATTTTCTGACAGACGCCTGTGTAACAAGATGGACAGAGCTGAGATCTGTCCCTTTAATGAGCTAGCCGATAAACCCTTTTCTAAACCTTCTTGTAGAAAAGACAATATCCTAGGAATCCTAACCTTACTCCAGGAGTAATCTTTGGATTCACACCAGTATAGGTATTTACGCCATATTTTATGGTAAATCTTTCTGGTAACAGGCTTCCTAGCCTGTATCAGGGTATCAATAACCGACTCAGAAAACCCACGTTTTGATAAAATCAAGCGTTCAATTTCCAAGCAGTCAGCTTCAGAGAAGTTAGACTTTGATGTTTGAATGGACCCTGAATCAGAAGGTCCTGTCTTAGAGGTAGAGACCACGGCGGACAGGATGACATGTCCACTAGATCTGCATACCAAGTCCTGCGCGGCCATGCAGGCGCTATTAGAATCACTGATGCTCTCTCCTGTTTGATTTTGGCAATCAATCGAGGAAGCAGCGGGAAGGGTGGAAACACATAAGCCATCCTGAAGTTCCAAGGTGCTGTCAAAGCATCTATCAGAACCGCTCCCGGATCCCTGGATCTGGATCCGTAGCGAGGAAGTTTGGCGTTCTGGCGAGACGCCATGAGATCTATCTCTGGTTTGCCCCAACGTCGAAGTATTTGGGCAAAGACCTCCGGATGAAGTTCCCACTCCCCCGGATGAAGAGTCTGGCGACTCAAGAAATCCGCCTCCCAGTTCTCCACTCCCGGGATGTGGATTGCTGACAGGTGGCAAGAGTGATACTCTGCCCAGCGAATTATCTGTGATACTTCTATCATTGCTAGGGAGCTTCTTGTCCCTCCCTGATGGTTGATGTAAGCTACAGTCGTGATGTTGTCCGACTGAAACCTGATGAACCCCCGAGTCTTTAACTGGGGCCAAGCTAGAAGGGCATTGAGAACTGCTCTCAATTCCAGAATGTTTATTGGCAGGAGACTTTCCTCCTGACTCCATTGTCCCTGAGCCTTCAGAGAATTCCAGACAGCGCCCCAACCTAGAAGGCTGGCGTCTGTTGTTACAATTGTCCAGTCCGGCCTGCTGAAAGGCATCCCCCTGGACAGATGTGGCCGAGAAAGCCACCATAGAAGAGAGTTTCTGGTCTCTTGATCCAGATTCAGAGTGGGGGACAAATCTGAGTAATCCCCATTCCACTGACTCAGCATGCACAATTGCAGCGGTCTGAGATGTAGGCGTGCAAAGGGAACTATGTCCATTGCTGCTACCATTAAGCCGATCACCTCCATGCATTGAGCTACTGACGGGAGTTGAATGGAATGAAGGACACGGCATGCATTTAGAAGCTTTGTTAATCTGTCTTCTGTCAGATAAATCTTCATTTCTACGGAATCTATAAGAGTCCCCAAAAATGGAACCCTTGTGAGAGGCAAGAGAGAACTCTTCTTTTCGTTCACTTTCCATCCATGCGACCTTAGAAATGCCAGAACTAACTCTGTATGAGACTTGGCAGTTTGAAAGCTTGAAGCTTGTATCAGAATGTCGTCTAGGTACGGAGCTACCGAAATTCCTCGCGGTCTCAGAACCGCCAGAAGGGCACCCAGAACCTTTGTGAAGATTCTTGGAGCCGTAGCCAATCCGAATGGAAGAGCTACAAACTGGTAATGCCTGTCTAAGAAGGCAAACCTTAGATACCGGTAATGATCTTTGTGAATCGGTATGTGAAGGTAAGCATCCTTTAAATCCACTGTGGTCATGTACTGACCCTTTTGGATCATGGGTAAGATTGTCCGAATAGTTTCCATTTTGAACGATGGAACTCTTAGGAATTTGTTTAGGATCTTTAAATCCAAGATTGGCCTGAAAGTTCCCTCTTTTTTGGGAACCACAAACAGGTTTGAGTAAAACCCTTGTCCTTGTTCCGACCGCAGAACCGGATGGATCACTCCCATTAATAATAGATCTTGTACACAGCGTAGAAACGCGTCTTTCTTTATTTGGTTTGTTGACAACCTTGACAGATGAAATCTCCCTCGTGGGGGAGATAATTTGAAGTCTAGAAGGTATCCCTGAGATATGATCTCTAGCGCCCAGGGATCCTGGACATCTCTTGCCCAAGCCTGGGCGAAGAGAGAGAGTCTGCCCCCCACTAGATCCGGTCCCGGATCGGGGGCCCTCGGTTCATGCTGTCTTAGGGGCAGCAGCAGGTTTTCTGGCCTGCTTGCCCTTATTCCAGGACTGGTTAGGTTTCCAGCCTTGTCTGTAACGAGCAACAGCTCCTTCCTGTTTTGGTGCAGTGGAAGTTGATGCTGCACCTGCTTTGAAATTCCGAAAGGGACGAAAATTAGACTGTCTAGCCTTAGCTTTGGCCTTGTCTTGAGGTAGAGCGTGGCCCTTACCTCCTGTAATGTCAGCGATAATTTCTTTCAAACCGGGCCCAAATAAAGTTTGCCCCTTGAAAGGTATATTAAGTAATTTGGACTTAGAAGTTACATCAGCCGACCAGGATTTTAGCCACAGCGCCCTACGTGCCTGAATGGCGAATCCTGAATTCTTAGCCGTAAGTTTGGTTAAATGTACTACGGCCTCCGAAACGAATGAATTAGCTAGTTTAAGGACTCTAAGCCTGTCTGTAATGTCGTCTAGCGTAGCGGAACTAAGGTTCTCTTCCAGAGACTCAATCCAAAATGCTGCCGCAGCCGTAATCGGCGCGATGCATGCAAGGGGTTGCAATATCAAACCTTGTTGAACAAACATTTTCTTAAGGTAACCCTCTAATTTTTTATCCATAGGATCTGAAAAAGCACAGCTATCCTCCACCGGGATAGTGGTGCGCTTAGCTAAAGTAGAAACTGCTCCCTCCACCTTAGGGACCGTTTGCCATAAGTCCCGTGTGGTGGCGTCTATTGGAAACATCTTTCTAAATATTGGAGGGGGTGAGAACGGCACACCGGGTCTATCCCACTCCTTAGTAACAATTTCAGTTAATCTCTTAGGTATAGGAAAAACGTCAGTACTCGCCGGTACCGCAAAGTATTTATCCAACCTACACATTTTCTCTGGTATTGCAACAGTGTTACAATCGTTAAGAGCCGCTAAGACCTCCCCTAGTAATACACGGAGGTTTTCCAATTTAAATTTAAAATTTGAAATATCTGAATCCAATCTGCTTGGATCAGAACCGTCACCTACAGAATGAAGCTCTCCGTCCTCATGCTCTGCAAGCTGTGACGCAGTATCAGACATGGCCCTAGAATTATCAGCGCACTCTGTTCTCACCCCAGAGTGATCACGCTTGCCTCTTAGTTCTGGTAACTTAGCCAAAACTTCAGTCATAACAGTAGCCATATCTTGTAATGTTATCTGTAATGGCTGCCCAGATGTACTAGGCGCCATAATATCACGCACCTCCCGGGCGGGAGACGCAGGTACTGACACGTGAGGCGAGTTAGACGGCATAACTCTCCCCTCGCTGTTTGGTGAAATTTGTTCAATTTGTACAGATTGGCTTTTATTTAAAGTAGCATCAATACAGTTAGTACATAAATTTCTATTGGGCTCCACCTTGGCATTGGAACAAATGACACAGGTATCTTCCTCTGAATCAGACATGTTTAACACACTAGCAATAAACATGCAACTTGGTTACAATCTTATTTAACAAAAACGTACTGTGCCTCAAAGAAGCACTAAACGATTAAATGACAGTTGAAATAATGAACTGAAAAACAGTTATAGCATCACTCTTTAAAAACAACATAACTTGTTAGCAAAGGTTTGTTCCCATTAGTAAAGCAATACTAATTAAATTTTAAACATAAAAATCACAGAGCAACGTTTTAAAACACAGTCACTATATAAATCTCACAGCTCTGCTGAGAGAATCTACTTCCCTTCAAAGAAGTTTGAAGACCCCTGAGTTCTGTTAGAGATGAACCGGATCATGCAGAAAATATAAGTGTAACTGACTGGAATTTTTGATGCGTAGCAAAGAGCGCCAAAAACGGCCCCTCCCCCTCACACACAGCAGTGAGAGAGAAACGAAACTGTCATAATCAAAACCAGCAAACTGCCAAGTGGAAAAATAATGCCCAAATATTTATTCACTCAGTACCTCAGAAATGCAAACGATTCTACATTCCAGCAAAAACGTTTAACATGAATTAAATACCTATTAAAAGGTGTAATGTATTTTTACAGAGTAATTCCGGTGAAATACCATCCCCAGAACACTGAAGTGTAGAGTATACATACATGTCATTATAACGGTATAGCAGGATTTTCTCATCAATTCCATTCAGAAAATAAAAACTGCTACATACCTCAATGCAGATTCAACTGCCCGCTGTCCCCTGATCTGAAGCTTTTACCTCCCTCAGATGGCCGAGAAACAGCAATATGATCTTAACTACTCCGGTTAAAATCATAAGAAAAACTCTGGTAGATTCTTCTTCAAACTCTGCCAGAGAAGTAATAACACGCTCCGGTGCTATTGTAAAATAATAAACTTTTGATTGAAGTTATAAAAACTAAGTATAATCACCATAGTCCTCTCACACCTCCTATCTAGTCTTTGGGTGCAAGAGAATGACTGGAGGTGACGTAGAGGGGAGGAGCTATATAGCAACTCTGCTGGGTGAATCCTCTTGCACTTCCTGTAGGGGAGCAGATAATATCCCAGAAGTAATGATGACCCGTGGACTGATCACACATAACAGAAGAAAACTATTTATGCTTACCTGATATATTTTTTTTCTCTTGTGATGTATCGAGTCCACGGATTCATCCTTACTTGTGGAATATTCTCCTCCCCTACAGGAAGTGGCAGAGAGAGCACCCACAGCAGAGCTGCCTATATAGCTCCCCCCTTAGCTCCACCTCCCAGTCATTCGACCAAAGGCTAGGAAGAAAAAGGAGAAACTATAGGGTGCAGTGGTGACTGAAAGTTTAAAAATAAAAATATATATGCCTGTCTTAATAAACAGGGCGGGCCGTGTACTCGATACATCACAAGAGAAATAAATTTATCAGGTAAGCATAAATTATGTTTTCTCTTGTAAGATGTATCGAGTCCACGGATTCATCCTTACTTGTGGGATACCAATACCAAAGCTTTACGACACGGATGAAGGGAGGGACAAGACAGGGACCTTAAACGGAAGGCACAACTGCTTGTAGAACCTGTCTCCCAAAAATAGCCTCCGAAGAAGCAAAAGTATCAAATTTGTAAAATTTGGAAAAAGTATGAAGCGAAGACCAAGTTGCCGCCTTACAAATCTGTTCAACAGAAGCCTCATTTTTAAAAGCCATATGGAAGCCACAGCTAGAATGAGCAGTGATTCTTTCAGGAGGCTGCTGTCCAGCAGTCTCATAGGCCAAACGGATTAAGCTTTTCAGCCAAAAGGAGAGGTAGCCGTAGCCTTCTGACCTCTCCGCTTACCAGAATAAACAACAAACAATGAAGATGTTTGACGGAAATTTTTAGTTGCTTGTAAGAAGAACTTTAAAGCACGAACCACATCAAGATTGTGCAACAGATGTTCCTTCTTTGAAGAAGGATTAGGACACAGTGAAGGAACAACAATCTCTTGATTGATATTCCTGTTAGAACCAACCTTAGGGAGGAACCCAGGTTTGGTACGCAAAACCACCTTATCTGCATGGAAAATAAGATAAGGGGAATCACACTGTAAAGCATATAGCTCAGAAATTCTTCGAGCCGAAAAGATAGCTACTAAAAAAAAAACTTTCCAAGATAGAAGCTTAATATCCAGGGAATGCATAGGTTCAAACGGAACCCCTTGAAGAACTTTAAGAACTAAATTTAGGCTCCATGGCGGAGCAACAAGTTTAAATACAGGCTTGATTCTGACCAAAGCCTGACTAAATGCTCGAACGTCTGGGACATCTGCCAGACGTTTGTGTAGAAGAAAAGACAAAGCAGATATTTGTCCTTATAAGGAACTAGCTGATAATCCCTTCTCCAAACCTTCTTGGAGAAAAGTCAATATTCTAGGAATCCTAAACTTACTCCACGAGTAACCTTTGGATTCACACCAATAAAGATATTTGCGCCAAATCTTATGATAGATCTTTCTGGTTACAGGCTTTCTAGCATGAATCAGGGTATCAATGACCGACTCAGAGAAACCACGCTTTGATAGAATCAGGCGTTCAATCTCCAAGCAGTCAGGCGCAGAGAAATTAGATTTGGATGCGTGAACAGACCTTGGATTAGAAGGACCCGCCTCATTGGCAGAGATCATGGTAGAACAAAGGACATTTCCACTAGGTCTGCATACCAAGTCCTGCGTGGCCACGCAGGTGCTATCAGTATCACCGAAGCTCTCTCCTGCTTTATTCTGGCAACCAGACATAGGAGAGGAAATACATAGGCCAGATTGAAGGACCAAGGCACTGCAAGAGCATCTATCAATCCCGGGACCTGGACACGTAACAAGTAAGTTTGGCATTCTGACGGGACGCCATCAGATCCAATTCTGGTGTGCCCCATAGCTGAATCAGCTGGGCAAATACCTCCTAATTGAGTTCCCACTCCCCCAGATGAAAAGTCTAGCGACTTAGGAAATCTGCCTCCCAGTTCACTACTCCTGGGATGTGGATTGCTGAGAGATGGCAAGAGTGATCCTCTGCCCATCTGATTATTTTAGTTACCTCCATCATCGCTAGGGAACTCCTTGTACCTCCTTGACGATTGATATAAGCTACAGTCGTGAAGTTGTCCGACTGAAACCTGATGAATTTGTCCGCAGCAAGCTGAGGCCATGCCTGAAGCGCATTGAATATCGCTCTCAGTTATAGAATTTTTATCGGGAGAAGAGATTCCTCCCGCGACCATAAGCCCTGTGCTTTCAGGGAGTTTGAGACTGCACCCCAACCTAGCAGGCAGGCATCTGTCGTTACAATGAGCCACTCTGGCCTGCGGAAACATATTCCCTGAGACAGGTGGTCCTGAGACAACCACCAGAGAAGAAAATCTCTGGTCTCCTGGTCCAGATGCAGTTGAGAAGACAAATCTGCATTATCCCCATTCCACTGTTTGAGCATGCACAGTTGCAGTGGTCTGAGGTGTAGTCGGGCAAAAGGAACTATGTCCATTGCCGCTACCATGAGTCAGAAGTTTTGATTTTCTGACCTCCGTCAGAAATATTTTCATTTCTACCGAGTCTATCAGAGTCCCTAGGAAGGAAACTCTTATAAGAGGGAAGAGAGAACTCTTTATGTTCACCGTCCACCCATGAGATTTCAGAAAAGCCAACACAATGTCCGTGTGAGACTTGGATGACTGGAAAATTGACACCTGAATTAAGATAAGGCGCCACTGCTATGCCCCATGGTCCCTCCTGGATCAGAGGTAGAATAGACCAAATAGTCTCCATCTTGAATGATGGGACTTTGAGGAACTTGTTTAGAATTTTGAGATCCAAGATTGATCTGAAAGTTCCCTTTCTTTTAGAAACCACAAACAGGTTTGAGTAAAATCCTAGCCCCTGTTCCTCTTTTGGGACTGGGCGGATCACCCCCATGGTATGTAGGTCTTCTACACAGCGTAAGAACGCCTCTCTCTTTGTCTGGTGTACAGACCATCGAGAAATGTGAAAAGTCCCCCTTGGAAGAGAGCCTTTGAACTCCAGAAAATATCCCTGGGACACAATTTCTAAAGCCCAGGGATCGTTATATCTCTTGCCCAAGCCTGAGCGAAGAGAGAGAGAGAGTCTGCCCCCTACTAGATCCGGTTCTGGATCGGGGGCTACCCCTTCATGCTGTCTTAGAGGCAAGCTGCAGGCTTCTTGGCCTGTTTACCCTTGTTCCAAGCCTGGTTAGGTCTCCAGACTGACTTGGACTGGGCAAAATTCCCCTCTTGCTTTGCAACAGAGGAAGCTGAAGCGGGACCACTCTTGAAATTCCGAAAGGAACGAAAATTATTTTGTTTGGTCCTCATCTTATTTGATCTATCCTGAGGGAGGGCATGACCTTTCCCTCCAGTGATGTCTGAAATAATCTCTTTCAGTTCAGGCCCTTGAAAGGGATGTTCAAAAGCTTAGTTTTAGATGACACATCAGCAGACCAGGATTTAAGCCATAACGCCCTGCGTGCTAAAATGGCAAAACCTGAAATCTTTGCCGCTAATTTAGCCAGTTGAAAAGCGGCATCTGTAATAAAAGAATTAGCCAATTTAAGGGCCTTAATTCTGTCCAAAATTTCTTCTAATGGAGTCTCCATCTGAAGAGCCTCTTCTAGAGCCTCAAACCAGAAAGCAGCTGCAGTAGTTGCAGGAACAATGCACACAATAGGTTGAAGAAGAAAACCTTGATGAACAAAAATTTTCTTCAGGAGACCCTCTAATTTTTTATCCATAGGATCTTTGAAAGCACAACGGACTTCAATAGGTATAGTTGTATGCTTAGAGTAGAAATAGCTCCCTCCACCTTAGGAACTGTCTGCCACGAGTCCCGCATGGTGTCAGATATGGGAAGCATTTTCTTAAAAACAGGAGGGGGAATAAACGGAATACCTGGTCTATCCCACTCCGTAGCAATAATATTCACAATCCTCTTAGGGACTGGAAAAAAAAACATCAGTGTAAACAGGAACCTCTAAGTATTTATCCATCTTACACGATTTCTCTGGGACCACTATAAGGTCACAATTATCTAGAGCCGCTAATACCTCCCTGAGCAATAAGCGGAGGTGTTCAAGCTTAAATTTAAAGGCCGTCATATCAGAATCTGTCTGAGGACGTCTTTCCTGAATCAGAAATTTCTCCCTCAGATAACAAATCCCTCACCCCTACCTCAGAGCATTGTGAGGACATATCAGATACGGCTACTAAAGCGTCAGACTGCTCAGCATTTTTCCTTAACCCAGAGCTGTCCCGCTTTCCATGTAAACCAGGCAGTTAGGATAAAACCTCTGTGAGGGTTGTATTCATAACTGTGGCCATGTCTTGTAAAATAAATGAATTTGATGCACTAGAGGTACTTGGCGTCACTTGTGCAGGCGTTACTGGTTGTGACACTTGGGGAGAGCTAGATGGCGAACCCTCATTTACTTCTGACTGAGAATCATCTATTGCTCTATTTTTAAGTGCTAATATATGTTCTTTATAGTTTATAGACATATCAGTACAATTGGGACACATTCTAAGAGGGGGTACCACAAAGGCTTCCAAACATATTGAACAAGGATTTTCCTTGGTGTCAGACATGTTAAACAGGCTAGTAATGTAACAATCAATTATGATATATAAACAGTAAAAAGAAAGTGGAATTCACAAAATATGTGAAATCCAAAAGTCTAGGATACTAGCACCTAATAGGCAATAATTAAATAGAATAATGACAATTTAGTGTGATAAGTACAAAATATACTTTATATAGATTCATGTAAATGCATATATAAACAAGAATTCAAAGAAATAAAAAAAAAATTCATTCATACACACACAGCAAGGGGTCCCCTTATTGCAGACAGAGCATAATAGTGTAAATAAGTGGTGCACCACTGTAAAGTCCAGTCAGCTGCAAATAAAGTATGCAAAAAAGCACAGTTAGGCAGATAGATGTTCAAGCATAGATGTTGCAGAAAAGCAGCAAGCAAAACTGGAAAGCTGGTCACAATCGATGCAGAATCAGGCAGTTATATGGTGCAAGACTTATAATCATATGCAAGAAAAAACACAGTCGCTCAGTAAGCAAAGAAAGATTTTTCAAAGGCTTATAGTAAATATTCCAATGATGTTCCACCAGGTGCCCTCAATGATGATAATTCAAAGCAGGTTATTGCAATAGTTCCGTAAAACAAGTGCCACAGTTATTGCGGACCATCAGCATACTACCGCATCTGGCGGTGCCTTAGATATAACAAAGGAGAGTGATACTTATCCGCTCAAGGAGTTCATCAAGTGGACACTCTTTCCAAAGGACAAAGAGGGAGACAAACAGGATGAAGCGGGGACATGCCCAGATGGAGTGAGGTAGCGACCGACCAACGTGTCCCTGTGCGCGTTTCGCTCCGCACTCGTGGCCGCTCGGAGCTTCTTCCGGGTCTGACGTCACGATGCTGAACAGGCTTTTTTATTGGGTAAAAACGAACACCTGATTTTAGGCGATACCATGATGCACAGAATATCCGGGTGTATCTTGATAGAGGCTGTCGTCATATTGGTTTAGTTCAAGCCATAATAGCCCAATAGTATACAATTTAAAGCTGCAGCAAATAAGGTTAAAATTTTTTTTTTACTAAACTTTAAACTTTTTTACATTAAACACTCATACCATTATTCATACCAAAAAATTAGATTTTAATTTCGCTCAATAAAATTAACAGGAACAGTTTCATTTTCAATAATTATATTATTGTAAATGTTGCATTTATATAAATATTGCAAACAAATTGAATCAATAATTCGACATACAGACCGTCAGTATCCAAAAACAGCAAGGTTTGATGCATAATTTTAGGTCATCATCATAGAAGGAAAGTGTCAGTTTAAAAAGGAGGCAAACTCCATTTTTTCGTTTAACCCATTAGGGGATAGTGTATTTAAAAAATACATCCATCGGGTATCTTTTTACAAAAGAATTGTGTCAATGTTACCACCTCTCTTGCTAGCCTTTACAGATTCAATGCCAACAAATTTTAAACAATCCGTTTTTGATTGGTGGTATTGTGCAAAATGCCTAGCAATGGGACTATCAATGTTAAAGTCTTTGATATCATCACGGTGTTCGGTGATACGAGAGCAAAACTCTCTGTATGTTTTTCCCACGTAAAAAAAGAGGGCACGAACAAGACAGGAGGTATATAACCCCTACAGTTGAACAGTTAATAAAAGATTTTATATGAAACTTTATTAGTAATGCTTGCAAACGTTTTTGTTCTAACAAACTCACAGCATACACAGTGGTTACACGGGGTACATCCTACAATTTTTGTGAATGCTCCTCCAGCCAATTAGTTTGTTTAATCTGATTAAATTCAATACTGACCAAACAGTCCTTAAGATTATTGGCCCTTCGTGCCGTCATAAGGGGATAATCCCCAACATATTCCTGTAAGACAGGATCAAGTGAAAGGAGGTGCCAGTTTTTTTGTAAGATATTTTTAACTTTGTCCCAATGGGAATTAAATTTAGTAATAAACCTAATCTTTGAGGTCGTAGTTTCACTTTTTGATGCTTTATTTTGAAAAAGAAGATCTCTCCTATTAATATTCTTCACTCTATAAAGGGCTCTTTTCACACATCATTTTGAATATCCCCTATCATAGAATCTCTCCGCCATCTCCTTGGCCTGTCTATTGAAAGTTTTTTCATCAGTACATATTCTACGGAGTCTCAAAAGTTGCCCATAGGGAATACTTTTCTTTAGATTTTCGGGATGATGGCTAGATCCTAAAAGAAGGCTATTGGAGGCTGTAGATTTTCGGTAAACTTCAGTTACCACCATATTATCCTGTCTGACAACCAAGAGGTCAAGAAACTCAATTTTTTTGTTGTTATAATTGCATGTGAGAAAAATATTAAGGTCATTTTGATTAAGGATAGATACAAATTGCAACAATTCTTGTTCAGTTCCATCCCACAGGATGAAAATATCATCCACATATCGGATCCAGAGGGCCACATGTGCATCAACCCACCCAATAAGTTCACCAAAAACAATGTTGTTCTCCCACCAACCAAGGTGAGACAGGCGTAGGTCGGTGTATGTGGCCCCCATAGCCGTACCACGACTCTGTTTGAAGTACTTTCCATTGAAGAGAAAGAAATTGTCAACACGAACTCTAGGAGTTCAATGATAAATTTAGTATGTTTAGGATATCCTGACCCTCTGGTTTCCAAAAAGGATTTGCACGCCTTAATGCCTACAGAGTGGGGAATGGAGGAGTACAAGGACTCCATATCTAAAGAGACTAGTAATGTCTGTTCAGATATGGTTATTCCATCCAACTTTTTGATATCAGTAGAGTCCTGTACAAACATCCGTAATTCATTAACATATGGTTTAAGGAAGAAATCCACATACCTACTTATGCCCTCTGTAGGGCCGCCAATCCCGGAAATGATGGGACGGGCTGGGGGCTTTGATAAAGACTTGTGGAGTTTTGGGATCCAGTAAAATACTGGAGTTTTTGGTTTGGCATTGTATAGATTTCCTTGTTCTTGACTGGTAATCAAGTTAGATCTCCTTGCATCATTAAGGAGAAATAAAAGTTCATTGTGAGATCTTTGAAAATCTTCACGAGTTACAGCATTATACTGATTAGTGTCTGAAAGTTGGCGAATATAATAACTCTGATCAAGAATCACAACATTTCCGCCTTTATCAGCCGGTTTGATCACTAGCTCTTTATGAAACATAAGCTCTTCCAGATAGATTATCATTAATAACGCCAGTAAACTGTATCTGTGCAAACTGCTTTGTTACACTTTGCACAAACACAGCAATATTAGGGATTGTTGAAAAAGATGGCATGTATGTGGATCTCTTCCTAAACTCAGTCCTAGGGAAAATAGCTATTGGTTTATTAGATTGTTCATAAGCTAAACTTTCCAAATCATGTAATGCCTCTCTATCACCACTATCACCATAGTTGATAGTTGTGCAAGGACTCATTATCTTTTTTAATGCTAATTTGCGTGCAAAAAGGTGCAGATCCTTAGTTATTTCAAATAGGTCAAGTCTGCCAGAAGGACAAAAACTCAAGCCCTTTTCTAGAAGTTTAATGTGTTGTTGGTTTAGAGGAAAGGAGGACAAGTTAACAATATTCGATTTTTGTTTACACGGGGGCTCTCCCAAAAGGGATGATGTTTCCTGTTTTACATAACAATTTTACATAAAATTGAAGTTTATCATATATATTTTCAACCTCTATTTTACAGTGTTCTAATTTTTTTCTCATCCTCCGCAATCATGAGAGTTATCAAATCTAATGAACATTTAGTTAGGATTTCATTCCATTTTGTTAGGAAATCGTTGTTTGCATCGATCCCTCTTAGATTGATTCCTGGATCTAATCTAATTCTAAGTCCTCTAGGAATAATCTCCATCCTCAAATAATTTGATAAACTTTGATATTCCCATTTAATTTTGACCTGTTTAGTCAACTTCTTTTTATAACATTTAAATGCTGATACAACATCATTAATCACTAAGTTTGAAAGCCATGTCTGTAATTGTGAATTCCACTTTCTTTTTACTGTTTATATATCATATTGCTATCTATATTGCTATCTAGGTTGCACTTTTAGTCATTCTCTTACTGGTAGGTGAGCATTACCAATTTATTTTGTTTTTGTGTTTACAACATAGCTCTATTAGAAGAGTTTTTATAACCATTGAGCCTCTGGTACATGCTCCCTTAAATTAACTATTGATAATAATAATATATCTATCTTGAAGTTGGTATATATAATTTATTTGAATGAAACTGGTCCAAATACAAATATATAAATCGTACGAACACTAAAATAGGATACCTACAGACTGTTGATACACAATTACAGACATGGCTTTCAAACTTAGTGATGAACGTTGGAATACAGATTTCTGAGGCCTTTACATTGAAGGAAAGTGTACAGATTGAAGGGGAGGAAGACCTCATTAATGATGTTGTATCAGCATTTAAATGTTATAAAAAGAAGTTGACTAAACAGGTCAAAATTAAATGGGAATATCAAAGTTTATCAAATTATTTGAAGATGGAGATTATTCCTAGAGGACTTAGAATTAGATTAGATCCAGGAATCAATCTAAGAGGGATCGATGCAAACAACGATTTCCTAACAAAATGGAATGAAATCCTAACTAAATGTTCATTAGATTTGATAACTCTCATGATTGCAGAGGATGAGAAAAAATTAGAACACTGTAAAATAGAGGTTGACAATATATATGCTAAACTTCAATTTTATGTAAATGATTCGTCTTTTGAAAAACTGAATAAAGAAACTCAGAAATTAATTGAGAAACTGCAAGGTGAGATTAAACTAAAAAAGAGACGTAAATTAATTAGGGATCAGGATGATTACAGAAGAAATAAAGTTTATATTTTTTGTAATAGATTTAACAGCAGAAACTACTATGACTCTGGGACTGATGGTTCAGATGCTGACTCTGACCCTAATAATTTAAGTTTAGAAGCAAGTCAAGAGCAACGCCCTTTAGGGGTAGAACCAGGAGAGGGGGGAAGCGGCGACACGCGAAGGCCCCTTGAGGAAAGAAGAGATGGAGGAGGAACAGGGGTCATTATATGATCACCAGGAACAGGTTGAGGTTAAATTAGAACAGCAAACATCATACCTTTTGGGAGAGCCCCCGTGTAAACAAAAATCGAATATTGTTAACTTGTCCTCCCTTTCCTCTAAACCAACAACACATTAAACTTCTAGAAAAGGGCTTGAGTTTTTGTCCTTCTGGCAGACTTGACCTATTTGAAATAACTAAGGATCTGCACCTTTTTGCACGCAAAATAGCATTAAAAAGATGAGTCCTCGCACAACTATCAACTATGGTGATAGAGAGGCATTACAGGATTTGGAAAGTTTAGCTTATGAACAATCTAATGAACCAATAGCTATTTTCCCTAGGACTGAGTTTAGGAAGAGATCCACATACATGCCATCTTTTGCAACAATCCCTAATATTGCTGTGTTTGTGCAAAGTGTAACTGAGCAGTTTGCACAGATACAGTTTACTGGCGTTAATGATAATCTATCTAAAGGTGAACGTACTGCTCTGGAAGAGCTTATGTTTCATAAAGAGCTAATGATCAAACCGGCTGATAAAGGCGGAAATGTTGTGATTCTTGATCAGAGTTATTATATTAGTGAGGCTATTCGCCAAATTTCAGACACTAATCAGTATAATGCTGTAACTTGTGAAGATTTTCAAAGATCTCACAATGAACTTTTTATTTCTCCTTAATGATGCAAGGAGATCTAACTTTATTACCAGTCAAGAACAAGGATATCTATACAATGCCAAACCAAAAACTCCAGTATTTTACTGGATCCCAAAACTCCACAAGTCTTTATCAAAGCCCCCAGCCCGTCCCATCATTTCCGGGATTGGCGGCCCTACAGAGGGCATAAGTAGGTATGTGGATTTCTTCCTTAAACCATATGTTAATGAATTAGGGACGTTTGTACAGGACTCTACTGATGTCATCAAAAAGTTGGATGGAATAACCATATCTGAACAGACATTACTAGTCTCTTTAGATGTGGAATCCTTGTACTCCTCCATTCCCCACTCTGTAGGCATTAAGGCGTGCATATCCTTTTTGGAAACCAGAGGGTCAGGATATTCTAAACATACTAAATTTATCATTGAACTCCTAGAGTTCGTGTTGACAAATAATATCTCTCTCTTCAATGGAAAGTACTTCAAACAGAGTCATGGTACGGCTATGGGGGCCACATGTGCACCGACCTACGCCTGTCTTCACCTTGGTTGGTGGGAGAACAACATTGTGTTTGGTGAACTTATTGGGTGGGTTGATGCACATGTGGCCCTCTGGATCTGATATGTGGATGATATTTTCATCCTGTGGGATGGAACTGAACAAGAATTGTTGCAATTTGTATCTATCCTTAATCAAAATGACCTTAATATTTTTCTCACATGCAATTATAACAACAAAAAAATTGAGTTTCTTGACCTCTTGGTTGTCAGACAGGATAATATGGTGGTAACTGAAGTTTACCGAAAACCTACAGCCTCCAATAGCCTTCTTTTAGGATCTAGCCATCATCCTGAAAATCTAAAGAAAAGTATTCCCTATGGGTAACTTTTGAGACTCCGTAGAATATGTACTGATGAAAACACTTTCAATAGACAGGCCAAGGAGATGGCGAAGAGATTCTATGATAGGGGATATTCAAAACAATGTGTGAAAAGAGCCCTTTATAGAGAGAAGAATATTAATAGGAGAGATCTAAATTTAATTCCCATTGGGACAAAGTTAAAAATATCTTACAAAAAAACTGGCACCTCCTTTCACTTGATCCTGTCTTACATGAATATGTTGGGGATTATCCCCTTATGACGGCACGAAGGGCCAATAATCTTAAAGATTGTTTGGTCAGTAGTGAATTTAATCAGGTTAAACAAACTAATTGGCTGGAGGAGCATTCACAAAAAATTGTAGGATGTACCCTGTGTAACCACTGTGTATGCTGTGAGTTTGTTAGAAGAACAAAAACGTTTGCAAGCAATACTAATAAAGTTTATCATATAAAATCTTTTATTAACTGTTCAACTGTAGGGGTTATATACCTCCTGTCTTGTTCATGCCCTCTTTTTTATGTGGGAAAAACATACAGAGAGTTTTGCTCTCGTATCACCGAACACCGTGATGTTATCAAAGACTTTAACATTGATAGTCCCATTGCTAGGCATTTTGCACAATACCACCAATCAAAAACGGATTGTTTAAAATTTGTTGGCATTGAATCTGTAAAGGCTAGCAAGAGAGGTGGTAACATTGACAATTCTTTTGCAAAATGAAACCCGATGGATGTATTATTTAAATACACTATCCCCTAATGGGTTAAACGAAAAAATGGAGTTCGCCTCCTTTTTGAACTGACACTTTCCTTCTATGATGATGATCTAAAACTATGCATCAAACCTTGCTGTTTTTGGATACTGACGGTCTGTATGTCGAATTATTGATTTAATTTGTTTGCAATATTTATATAAATGCAACATTTGCAATAATATAATTATTGAAAATGAAACTGTTCCTGTTAATTTTATTGAGCGAAATTAAAATCCAATTTTTTGGTATGAATGATGGTATGTGTGTTTAATGTAAAAAAGTTTAAAGTTTTTAGTAAAAAATGTTTTGACCTCATTTGCTTCAGCTTTAAATTGTATAGTATTGGGCTATTATGGCTTGAACTAAACCAATATGACGACAGCCTGTATCAAGATACACCCGGATATTCTGTGCATCATGATATCGCCTAAAATCAGGTGTTCGTTTTTACCCAATAAAAAAAGCCTGTTCAGCATCGTGACGTCAGACCCGGAAGAAGCTCAGAGCGACCACAAGAGCGGAGCAAAACGCGCACAGGGACGCGTTGGTCGGTCGCTACCTCACTCCGTCTGGGCATGTCCCCGCTTCCACCTGTTTGTCTCCCTCTTTGTCCTTTGGAAAGAGTGTCCACTTGATGAACTCCTTGAGCGGATAAGTATCACTCTCCTTTGTTATATCTAAGGCACCGCCGGATGCGGTAGTATGCTGATGGTCCGCAATAACTGTGGCACTTGTTTTACGGAACTATTGCAATAACCTGCTTTGAATTATCATCATTGAGGGCACCTGGTGGAACATCATTGGAATATTTACTATAAGCCTTTGAAAAATCTTTCTTTGCTTACTGAGCGACTGTGTTTTTTTCTTGCATATGATTATAAATCTTGCACCATATAACTGCCTGATTCTGCATCGCTTGGGACCAGCTTTCCAGTTTTGCTTGCTGCTTTTCTGCAACATCTATGCTTGAACATCTATCTGCCTAACTGTGCTTTTTTGCATACTTTATTTGCAGCGGACTGGACTTTACAGTGGTACCCCATGCTGTGTGTGAGTGTGTGTATGAATGAATTTTTTTTTTTAATTTCTTTGAATTCTTGTTTATATATGCATTTACATGAATCTATATAAAGTATATTTTGCACTTATCACACTAAATTGTCATTATTCTATTTAATTATTGCCTATTAGGTGCTAGTATCCTAGACTTTTGGATTTCACATATTTTGTGAATTCCACTTTCTTTTTACTGTTTATATATCATATTGCTATCTAGGTTGCACTTTTAGTCATTCTTTTACTGGTAGGTGAGCATTACAAATTTATTTTGTTTGAATGTAACAATCAAGCTTGGAAAACACTGTAATCAAAGTAAATAACACTTAGAAATAAAACTGTACTGTGCCTTTAAGAGAAAAAAAGCTGCACAAATTATGCAAAACAATGTAAAAAAGAAGTAAACATAACGAAATTTTTACAGTAGTATCATATAGACTTAGTAACTTTGCACAGCTATGCAAATAAACAATTAACCCCTTAATGGCAAAACCGGATTGAAAAAACATTAAAACCGGTAAAAAAAAAAGACTTTCAGCACCTTGCCACAGCTCTGCTGTGGCGCCTCCCTGCCCTTCAGAACAATTTGTGGGGGAAAAAAAAACAATTTATGTAAGAACTTACCTGATAAATTCATTTCTTTCATATTAGCAAGAGTCCATGAGCTAGTGACGTATGGGATATACATTCCTACCAGGAGGGGCAAAGTTTCCCAAACCTTAAAATGCCTATAAATACACCCCTCACCACACCCACAATTCAGTTTAACGAATAGCCAAGAAGTGGGGTGATAAGAAAAAAGTGCGAAAGCATATAAAATAAGGAATTGGAATAATTGTGCTTTATACAAAAAAATCAAAACCACCACAAAAAAGGGCGGGCCTCATGGACTCTTGCTAATATGAAAGAAATGAATTTATCAGGTAAGTTCTTACCTAAATTATGTTTTCTTTCATGTAATTAGCAAGAGTCCATGAGCTAGTGACGTATGGGATAATGATTACCCAAGATGTGGATCTTTCCACACAAGAGTCACTAGAGAGGGAGGGATAAAATAAAGACAGCCAATTCCTGCTGAAAATAATCCACACCCAGAATAAAATTTTAATGAAAAAACATAAGCAGAAGATTCAAACTGAAACCACTGCCTGAAGTACGTTTCTACCAAAAACTGCTTCAGAAGAAGAAAACACATCAAAATGGTAGAATTGAATGAAAAACAGAATTTATGTTTACCTGATAAATTTCTTTCTCCAACGGTGTGTCCGGTCCACGGCGTCATCCTTACTTGTGGGATATTCTCTTCCCCAACAGGAAATGGCAAAGAGCCCAGCAAAGCTGGTCACATGATCCCTCCTAGGCTCCGCCTACCCCAGTCATTCGACCGACGTTAAGGAGGAATAATAGCATAGGAGAAACCATATGGTACCGTGGTGACTGTAGTTAAAGAAAATAAATTATCAGACCTGATTAAAAAACCAGGGCGGGCCGTGGGCCGGACACACCGGTGGAGAAAGAAAGTTATCAGGTAAACATAAATTCTGTTTTCTCCAACATAGGTGTGTCCGGTCCACGGCGTCATCCTTACTTGTGGGAACCAATACCAAAGCTTTAGGACACGGATGAAGGGAGGGAGCAAATCAGGTCACCTAAATGGAAGGCACCACGGCTTGCAAAACCTTTCTCCCAAAAATAGCCTCAGAAGAAGCAAAAGTATCAAACTTGTAAAATTTGGTAAAAGTGTGCAGTGAAGACCAAGTCGCTGCCCTACATATCTGATCAACAGAAGCCTCGTTCTTGAAGGCCCATGTGGAAGCCACAGCCCTAGTGGAATGAGCTGTGATTCTTTCGGGAGGCTGCCGTCCGGCAGTCTCGTAAGCCAATCTGATGATGCTTTTAATCCAAAAAGAGAGAGAGGTAGAAGTTGCTTTTTGACCTCTCCTTTTACCTGAATAAACAACAAACAAGGAAGATGTTTGTCTAAAATCCTTTGTAGCATCTAAATAGAATTTTAGAGCGCGAACAACATCCAAATTGTGTAACAAGCGTTCCTTCTTTGAAACTGGTTTCGGACACAGAGAAGGTACGATAATCTCCTGGTTAATGTTTTTGTTAGAAACAACTTTTGGAAGAAAACCAGGTTTAGTACGTAAAACCACCTTATCTGCATGGAACACCAGATAAGGAGAACACTGCAGAGCAGATAATTCTGAAACTCTTCTAGCAGAAGAAATTGCAACTAAAAACAAAACTTTCCAAGATAATAACTTAATATCAACGGAATGTAAGGGTTCAAACGGAACCCCCTGAAGAACTGAAAGAACTAAATTGAGACTCCAAGGAGGAGTCAAAGGTTTGTAAACAGGCTTGATTCTAACCAGAGCCTGAACAAAGGCTTGAACATCTGGCACAGCTGCCAGTTTTTTGTGAAGTAACACCGACAAGGCAGAAATCTGTCCCTTCAGGGAACTTGCCGATAATCCTTTTTCCAATCCTTCTTGAAGGAAGGATAGAATCCTAGGAATCTTAACCTTGTCCCAAGGGAATCCTTTAGATTCACACCAACAGATATATTTTTTCCAAATTTTGTGGTAAATCTTTCTAGTTACAGGCTTTCTGGCCTGAACAAGAGTATCGATAACAGAATCTGAGAAACCTCGCTTCGATAAAATCAAGCGTTCAATCTCCAAGCAGTCAGCTGGAGTGAAACCAGATTCGGATGTTCGAACGGACCCTGAACAAGAAGGTCTCGTCTCAAAGGTAGCTTCCAAGGTGGAGCCGATGACATATTCACCAGATCTGCATACCAAGTCCTGCGTGGCCACGCAGGAGCTATCAAGATCACCGACGCCCTCTCCTGATTGATCCTGGCTACCAGCCTGGGGATGAGAGGGAACGGCGGGAACACATAAGCTAGTTTGAAGGTCCAAGGTGCTACTAGTGCATCCACTAGAGCCGCCTTGGGATCCCTGGATCTGGACCCGTAGCAAGGAACTTTGAAGTTCTGACGAGAGGCCATCAGATCCATGTCTGGAATGCCCCATAGTTGAGTGACTTGGGCAAAGATTTCCGGATGGAGTTCCCACTCCCCCGGATGCAATGTCTGACGACTCAGAAAATCCGCTTCCCAATTTTCCACTCCCGGGATGTGGATAGCAGACAGGTGGCAGGAGTGAGACTCCGCCCATAGAATGATCTTGGTCACTTCTTCCATCGCTAGGGAACTCCTTGTTCCCCCCTGATGGTTGATGTACGCAACAGTCGTCATGTTGTCTGATTGAAACCGTATAAACTTGGTCCTCGCTAGCTGAGGCCAAGCCTTGAGAGCATTGAATATCGCTCTCAGTTCCAGAATATTTATCGGTAGAAGAGATTCTTCCCGAGACCAAAGACCCTGAGCTTTCAGGGATCCCCAGACCGCGCCCCAGCCCATCAGACTGGCGTCGGTCGTGACAATGACCCACTCTGGTCTGCGGAATGTCATCCCTCGTGACAGGTTGTCCAGGGACAGCCACCAACGGAGTGAGTCTCTGGTCCTCTGATTTACTTGTATCTTTGGAGATAAGTCTGTATAGTCCCCATTCCACTGACTGAGCATGCACAGTTGTAATGGTCTTAGATGAATGCGCGCAAAAGGAACTATGTCCATTGCCGCTACCATCAACCCGATCACTTCCATGCACTGAGCTACGGAAGGAAGAGGAACGGAATGAAGAATTCGACAAGAGTCCAGAAGTTTTGTCTTTCTGGCCTCTGTTAGAAAAATCCTCCTTTCTGAGGAGTCTATAATTGTTCCCAAGAAGGGAACCCTTGTTGACGGGGATAGAGAACTCTTTTCCACGTTCACTTTCCAGCCGTGAGATCTGAGAAAGGCCAGGACGATGTCCGTGTGAGCCTTTGCTCGAGGGAGGGACGACGCTTGAATCAGAATGTCGTCCAGGTAAGGTACTACTGCAATGCCCCTTGGTCTTAGCACCGCTAGAAGGGACCCTAGTACCTTTGTGAAAATCCTTGGAGCAGTGGCTAATCCGAAAGGAAGCGCCACGAACTGGTAATGTTTGTCTAGGAATGCAAACCTTAGGAACCGATGATGTTCCTTGTGGATAGGAATATGTAGATACGCATCCTTTAAATCCACCGTGGACATGAATTGACCTTCCTGGATGGAAGGAAGGATAGTTCGAATGGTTTCCATCTTGAACGATGGGACCTTGAGAAATTTGTTTAAGATCTTGAGATCTAGGATTGGTCTGAACGTTCCCTCTTTTTTGGGAACTATGAACAGATTGGAGTAGAACCCCATCCCTTGTTCTCTCAATGGAACAGGATGAATCACTCCCATTTTTAACAGGTCTTCTACACAATGTAAGAACGCCTGTCTTTTTATGTGGTCTGAAGACAACTGAGACCTGTGGAACCTCCCCCTTGGGGGAAGTCCCTTGAATTCCAGAAGATAACCCTGGGAGACTATTTCTAGCGCCCAAGGATCCAGAACATCTCTTGCCCAAGCCTGAGCAAAGAGAGAGAGTCTGCCCCCCACCAGATCCGGTCCCGGATCGGGGGCCAATATTTCATGCTGTCTTGGTAGCAGTGGCAGGTTTCTTGGCCTGCTTTCCCTTGTTCCAGCCTTGCATTGGTCTCCAAGCTGGCTTGGCCTGAGAAGTATTACCCTCTTGCTTAGAGGACGTAGCACCTTGGGCTGGTCCGTTTTTACGAAAGGGACGAAAATTAGGTCTATTTTTTGCCTTGAAAGGCCGATCCTGAGGAAGGGCATGGCCCTTACCCCCAGTGATATCAGAGATAATCTCTTTCAAGTCAGGACCAAACAGCGTTTTCCCCTTGAAAGGAATGTTTAGTAGCTTGTTCTTGGAAGACGCATCAGCCGACCAAGATTTCAACCAAAGCGCTCTGCGCGCCACAATAGCAAACCCAGAATTCTTAGCCGCTAACTTAGCCAATTGCAAAGAGGCGTCTAGAGTGAAAGAATTAGCCAATTTGAGAGCATTGACTCTGTCCATAATCTCCTCATAAGGAGGAGAGTCACTATCGAGCACCTTAATCAGTTCATCAAACCAGAAATATGCGGCTGTAGTGACAGGGACAATGCATGAAATGGGTTGTAGAAGGTAACCCTGCTGAACAAACATCTTTTTAAGCAAACCTTCTAATTTTTTATCCATAGGATCTTTGAAAGCACAACTATCCTCTATGGGAATAGTGGTGCGTTTGTTTAAAGTAGAAACCGCTCCCTCGACCTTGGGGACTGACTGCCATAAGTCCTTTCTGGGGTCGACCATAGGAAACAATTTTTTAAATATGGGGGGAGGGACGAAAGGAATACCGGGCCTTTCCCATTCTTTATTAACAATGTCCGCCACCCGCTTGGGTATAGGAAAAGCTTCTGGGAGCCCCGGCACCTCTAGGAACTTGTCCATTTTACATAGTTTCTCTGGGATGACCAAATTTTCACAATCATCCAGAGTGGATAATACCTCCTTAAGCAAAATGCGGAGATGTTCCAATTTAAATTTAAAAGTAATCACATCAGATTCAGCCTGCTGAGAAATGTTCCCTAAATCAGTAATTTCTCCCTCAGACAAAACCTCCCTGGCCCCCTCAGATTGGGTTAGGGGCCCTTCAGAGATATTAATATCAGCGTCGTCATGCTCTTCAGTAACTAAAACAGAGCATCCACGCTTACGCTGACAAGGGTTCATTTTGGCTAAAATGTTTTTGACAGAATTATCCATTACAGCCGTTAATTGTTGCATAGTAAGGAGTATTGGCGCGCTAGATGTACTAGGGGCCTCCTGAGTGGGCAAGACTCGTGTAGACGAAGGAGGGAATGATGCAGTACCATGCTTACTCCCCTCACTTGAGGAATCATCTTGGGCATCATTGTCATTATCACATAAATCACATTTATTTAAATGAATAGGAATTCTGGCTTCCCCACATTCAGAACACAGTCTATCTGGTAGTTCAGACATGTTAAACAGGCATAAACTTGATAAGAAAGTACAAAAAACGTTTTGAAATAAAACCGTTACTGTCACTTTAAATTTTAAACTGAACACACTTTATTACTGCAATTGCGAAAAAACATGAAGGAATTGTTCAAAATTCACCAAACTTTCACCACAGTGTCTTAAAGCCTTGAAAATATTGCACACCAATTTTGGAAGCTTTAACCCTTAAAATAACGGAACCGGAGCCGTTTTAAGCTTTAACCCCTTTACAGTCCCTGGTATCTGCTTTGCTGAGACCCAACCAAACCCAAAGGGGAATACGATACCAAATGACGCCTTCAGAAGTCTTTTATAAGTATCAGAGCTCCTCTCACATGCGACTGCATGCCATGCCTCTCAAAAACAAGTGCGCAACACCGGCGCGAAAATGAGACTCTGCCTATGCTTTGGGAAAGCCCCTAAAGAATAAGGTGTCTAAAACAGTGCCTGCCGATATTATTATATCAAAATACCCAGAATAAATGATTCCTCAAGGCTAAATAAGTGTTAATATCAATCGATTTAGCCCAAAAAAGGTCTACAGTTTAAATAAGCCCTTGTGAAGCCCTTATTTACAATCGTAATAAACATGGCTTACCGGATCCCATAGGGAAAATGACAGCTTCCAGCATTACATCGTCTTGTTAGAATGTGTCATACCTCAAGCAGCAAAGGACTGCAAACTGTTCCCCCAACTGAAGTTAATTGCTCTCAACAGTCCTGTGTGGAACAGCCATGGATTTTAGTTACGGTTGCTAAAATCATTTTCCTCATACAAACAGAATTCTTCATCTCTTTTCTGTTTCTGAGTAAATAGTACGTACCAGCACTATTTGAAAATAACAAACTCTTGATTGAATAATGAAAAACTACAGTTAAACACTAAAAAACTCTAAGCCATCTCCGTGGAGATGTTGCCTGTACAACGGCAAAGAGAATGACTGGGGTAGGCGGAGCCTAGGAGGGATCATGTGACCAGCTTTGCTGGGCTCTTTGCCATTTCCTGTTGGGGAAGAGAATATCCCACAAGTAAGGATGACGCCGTGGACCGGACACACCTATGTTGGAGAAAAGTATGCAAAGAGGACCAAGTTGCTGTTTTGCAAATCTGATCAACCGAAGCTTCATTCTTAAACGCCCAGGAAGTAGAAACTGACCTAGTAGAATGAGCTGTAATCCTTTGAGGCGGAGTGTTAACCGACTCAACATAGGCATGATGAAATAAAGATTTCAACCAAGATGCCAAAGAAATGGCAGAAGCTTTCTGGTCTTTTCTAGAACCGGAAAAGATGACAAATAGACTAGAAGTCTTTCGGAAAGACTTAGTAGCTTCAACATAATATTACAAAGCTCTAACAGCATCCAAAGAATGCAATGATTTCTCCTTAGAATTCATAGGATTAGGACATAATGAAGGAACCACAATTTCTCTACTAATGTTGTTAGAATTCACAACCTTAGGTAAAAAATTCAAAAGAAGTTCGCAGCACCGCCTTATCCTGATGCAAAATCAGAAAAGGAGACTCACAAAAAAAGAGTAGATAATTCAGAGACTCTTCTGGCAGAAGAGATGGCCAAAAGAAACAAAACTTTCCAAGAAAGTAATATAACGACCAAAGAATGCATGGGTTCAAAAGGAGGAGCTTGAAGAGCCCCCAGAACCAAATTCAAACTCCAAGGAGGAGAAATTGACTTAATGACAAGTTTTATACGAACCAAAGGTTGTACAAAACAATGAATATCAGGAAGATTAGCAATCCTACTGTGAAAAAGAACAGAAAGAGCAGAGATTTGTCTTTCAAGAAACTTGCGGACAAACCTTTATCTAAACCATCCTGAAGAAATACAAGTCTTCCAGACTCTATAATATATCTCTCTAGATACAGATTTACGAGCCTGTGACATAGTATCAATCACAGAGTCAGAGAAACCTCTTTGACCAAGAATCAAGCGTTCAAACTCCACACCTTAAAATTAAGGTTTTGAGATCCTGATGGAAAAAAGAACCTTGAGACAGAAAGACTGGTCTTAACGGAAGAGTCCACAGCTGGCAAGAGGCCATCCGGACAAGATCCGCATACCAAAACCTGTGAGGCCATGCTGGAGCTACCAGCAGGACAAACGAGCATTCCTTTAGAATATTGGAGAATACCCTTGGAACAAGAACTAGAGGCGGAAAGATATAGGCAGGATGACACTTGTAAGGAAGAGATAATGCATCCACTGCCTCCGCCCGAGGATCCCGGGATCCGGACAGATACCAGGGAAGTTTCTTGTTTAGATGAGAAGCCATCAGATCTATTTCTGGGAGTTCCCACATTTGAACAATCTGAGGAAATACCTCTGGGTGAAGACCATTCGCCCAGGTGCAACGTTTGGCGACTGAGATAATCCGCTTTCCAATTGTCCATACCTGGGATATGAACCGCAGAGATTAGACAGGAGCTGGATTCCGCCCAAACCAAAATTCGAGATACTTCTTTCATAGCCAGAGGACTGTGAGTCCCTCCTTGATGATTGATGTATGCCACAGTTGTGACATTGTCTATCTGAAAACAAATGAACAACTCTCTCTTCAGAAGAGGCCAAGACTGAAGAGCTCTGAAAATTGCACGGAGTTCCAAAATATTGATCGGAAATCTCACCTCCTGAGATTCCCAAACCCCTTGTGCCGTCAGATACCCCCACACAGCTCCCCAACCTGTAAGACTTGCATCTGTTGAGATTATAGTCCAGGTCGGAAGAACAAAGAAGCCCCCTGAACTAAACAATGGTGATCTGTCCACCATGTCAGAGAGTGTCGTATAATCGGTTTAAATATATTAATTGAGATATCTTTGAGTAATCCCTGCACCATTGGTTCAGCATACAGAGCTGAAGAGGTCGCATGTGAAAACGAGCAAAGGAGATCGCATCTGATGCGGCAGTCCTAAGACCTAAAATTTCCATGCATAAGGCTACCAAAGGGAATGATTGTGACTGAAGGTTTTGACAAGCTGATATCAATGTTAAACTTCTCTTGTCTGACAAGGACAGAGTCATAGACACTGAATCTATCTAGAAACCTAAAAAGGTTACCCTTGTCTGAGGAATCAATGAACTGATTGGTAAATTGATCCTCCAACCATGAACTTGAAGAAACAACACAAGTCGATTTGTATGAGATTCTTCGAAAATGAGAAGACTGAGCAAGTACCCAGATATCGTCCAATAAGGAAATACCAAAACCCTGTTCTCTGATTACAGAAAGAAGGGCACCGAGAACCTTTGAAAAAAATTCTTGGAACTGAGGCTAGGCCAAACGGTAGAGCCACAAAACTGGTAATGCTTGTCTAAAAAGAGAATCTCAGACACTAAAAGTGATCTGGATGAATCGGAATATGCAGATACACATCCTGTAAATCTATTGTAGACATATAATGCCCCTGCTAAACAAAAGGCAGGATAGTCCTACAGTAACCATCTTGAATGTTGGTATCCTTACATAACGATTCAATATTGATAGATCCGGAACTGGTCTGAAGGAATTGACCTTCTTTGGTACAATGAAGAGATAAAATAAAACCCCAGCCCCTGTTCCAGAACTGGAACTGGCATAATTACTCCAGCCAACTCTAGATCTGAAACACATTTCAGAAATGCTGAGCCTTTGCTGTGTTAACTGGGACACGGGAAAGAAAAAAAAAAAAAAAAAAAAAAAAAAAAAAAAAAAATCTCTTAGCAGGAGGCCTTAACTGAAGCCAATTCTGTACCTTTCTGAAACAATGTTCTGAAACCAGAAATTGAGAACGGAATTGATCCAAATTTCTTTGAAGAAAACTTAATCTGCCCCATACCAGCTGAGCTGGAATAAGGTCCGCACCTTCATGGGTACTTAGGAGCTGGCTATAGGTTTTCTATAAGGCTTGGATATATTCCAAACTGGAAATAGTTTCCAAACTGATACCGCTCCTGAGGATGAAGGATCAGGCTTTTGTTCCTTATTGTGAGGAAAGGAACGAAAATGATTATTAGACCTAAATTTACCTTAGATTTTTTATCCTTTGGTAAAAAAGTTCCCTTCCTTCCAGAAACAGTTGAGATAATAATTTATTACCCTGGAAAGAAAGGGAAAGCAAAGTTGACTTAGAAGACATATCAGCATTCCAAGTTTAATCCATAAAGCTTTTCTAGCTAAAATAGCTAGAGACATATACCTGACATCAACTCTAATGATATCAAAAGATGGTATCACCAATAAAATTATTAGCATGTTATAGAATAATAATAATGCTATAAAATTATGATCTGTTACTTGTTGCGCTAAAGCTTCTAACCAAAAAGTTGAAGCTGCAGCAACATCCGCTAAAAATATAGCAGGTCTAAGAAGATTACCTGAACATAAGTAAGCTTTTCTTAGAAAGGATTCAATTTTCCTATCTAAAGGATCCTTAAATTAAGTACTATCTGCCGTAGGAATAGTAGCACATATAGCAGGAGTAGAGACAACCCCATAACCTTAGGGATTTTGTCCCAAAAAACTCTAATCTGTCAGATGGCACAGGATATAATTGCTTAAACGTTTAGGAGTAAAAGAATTACCCAAATTATTCCATTCCCTGGAAATTACTTCAGAAATAGCATCAGGGAGATTAAACACTTCTGGAATAACTACAGGAGATTTAAAAACCTTTTTTAAACGTTTAGATTTAGTATCAAGAGGACCAGAATCCTCTATTTCTAATGCAATTAATACTTCTTTAAATAAAGAACGAATAAATTCCATCTTGAACAAATACAAAGATTTATCAGCATCAACCTCTGAGACAGAAACCTCTGAACCAGAAGAACCATTATCAGTATCAGAATGATGATGTTCATTTAAAAATTCATCTGAAAAAAGAGAAGTTTTAAAAGACTTTTATGTAAACTAGAAGGAGAAATAACAGACATAGCCTTCTTAATGGATTTAAAAAAAAAAATCTCTTATGTTTATCAGGAACACTCTGAAAATTAGATGTTGACGGAACAGCAACAGGTAATGTAACAGTACTAAAGGAAATTTTATCTGCATTAATATGTTTGTCATGACATGCAATACAAACAACAGCTGGAGAAACAGATACCAAAAATTATAGCAGATACACTTAGCTTGGTAGCTCCAGCACTAGACCGCGATTTTCCTGTAGTATCTTCTGACTCAGATGCAACGTGAGACATCTTGCAATATGTAAGAGAAAAAACAACATATAAAGCAAAATTGATCAAATTCCTTAAATGACAGTTTCAGGAATGGAAAAAAATGCCAAAGAACAAGCTTCTAGCAACCAGAAGCAATGAAAAAATAAGACTTAAATAATGTGGAGACAAAAGCGACGCCCTTATTTTTTAGCGCCAAATAAGACGCCCACATTATTTGGCGCCAAAAATGACGCCACATCCGGAACGCCGACATTTTTGGCGCAAAATAACGTCAAAAAATGACGCAACTTCCGGCGACACGTATGACGCCGGAAACGGAAAAGAATTTTTGCGCCAAAAAAGTCCGCGCCAAGAATGACGCAATAAAATGAAGCATTTTCAGCCCCCGCGAGCCTAACAGCCCACAGGGAAAAAAAGAGTCAAATTTTTGAAGGTAAGAAAAAATGATTAATTCAAATGCATTATCCCAAATATGAAACTGACTGTCTGAAAAATAAGGAAAGTTGAACATTCTGAGTCAAGGCAAATAAATGTTTGAATACATATATTTAGAACTTTATAAACAAAGTGCCCAACCATAGCTTAGAGTGTCACAAAAAATAAGATTTACTTACCCCAGGACACTCATCTACATGTTTGTAGAAAGCCAAACCAGTACTGAAACGAGAATCAGCAGAGGTAATGGTATATATAAGAGTATATCGTCGATCTGAAAAGGGAGGTAAGAGATGAATCTCTACGACCGATAACAGAGAACCTATGAAATAGACCCCGTAGAAGGAGATCACTGCATTCAAATAGGCAATACTCTCCTCACATCCCTCTGACATTCACTGCACGCTGAGAGGAAAACCGGGCTCCAACTTGCTGCGGAGCGCATATCAACGTAGAATCTAGCACAAACTTACTTCACCACCTCCATCGGAGGCAAAGTTTGTAAAACTGAATTGTGGGTGTGGTGAGGGGTGTATTTATAGGCATTTTAAGGTTTGGGAAACTTTGCCCCTCCTGGTAGGAATGTATATCCCATACGTCACTAGCTCATGGACTCTTGCTAATTACATGAAAGAAACTTCTTTTACAGCCCTCAAAAACGGCAGGAACCTCTGGAGAAACAGTTAGAAGTCTCAGAGGAAAAGAAAATGCGCAACTGAGGCGCGAAAATAGGCCCCTCCCACCTCACTCGAGTTTTGAGGCCTAACAGAAAAACACTAGAGTGTCTCTAAATTGATCATGTGGGTTAAAAAACCCTAAAACAAGCCATAATGACCCCTTTAGTCCCTTCAAAAAAAACTTTATAATTGCATCATTTACTGAATAAACAAAAACGTTTTTACCAAACAGTGTCACCAGTAACTAATGAGCCCTTCATGCAAGTTGAAATTCTTATCCAAGTGTCTGAATACAGCTTACCCTTCCCTCATGGGAATATTGCCAGCCTTTCTAGAAATAACAGTCTGTCTAGAAAAAAAATAGACTGAACATACCTTAATGCAGTTTAGCCTGCAAACTGTTCCCCCAACTGAAGTTTTCCTGCACTCTTCAGCCCTGTGAGAACAGCAGTGGATCTTAGTTACAAAATGTTAAGATCATCATCCTCCTTGCAGAAAACTTCATCCCTTTTCTGCCAGAGAGTAAATAGTACACACCGGTACCATTTAAAATAAACTTTTGCTTGAGAAAATAAAAACCTAACATTTTTTGTCACCACATTCCTCTTGCCCTTCCTAGCAGTTAAGCAGGCAGAGAGAATGACTGGGGAGTGGAGCTAAGGGGGGAGATATATAGGCAGCTCTGCGGTGGGTGCTCTCTCTGCCACTTCCTGTAGGGGAGGAGAATATCCCACAAGGATGAATCCATGGACTCGATACATCTTACAAGAGAAAAAGCATACACGTTCTGCAAAACAGCCTAAACATGCACCAAATTTCTCAAATTTTTTTAAGCAGACAATATATGTAGTTAAGATTGCCCCACAAGTTATTTTAACATTTAACCCTTTAATGTGCAAACTGGATTGAAAATAGGCCCACATCTGGAAAAAACACCCTTAGCACCTTGCCACAGCCCTGCTGTGGCCCTAACTGCCCTTGGGGATAGTAAATGTGGGGTTAAAGCTTCAATTTGGCCAAAAATATCAACCAGGGCCCTCAGGAGTTAGAGCTTGCTGCGAGAAACTAACTGCGCATCTGAGGCGCGAAAATAGGCCCCGCTCATCTCACTCTATGTCTCTACAGCCTCAAAGAACCGCACCAGAGCGGTTATAACTAGCCATGTGGGTTCTGAGACCCAGAAATTAAGCCATGAGTGCCCTCAATAAAGTTGCCCAAAACGTTATTGCCCACAAAACGTTAAAGCACTCCCAGATCATAAAAACGTTTGCCCACAAACATTTACAACTCCGTGTCAACCATATTTGTAATTGGCCCCTTATGCAAGCTTAGTAATACCCTTCTTATTAGCTCTAGGATTACTGCTTACCCTTACCCTCCTGGGTATAATGTCAGCCTTTCTGAAATACACAGTCTCTCCAGAAAAATATGACTGAACATACCTCACTGCTGCATAGCATGAAAACGTTCCTCATACTGAAGTTTCCTTTACTCCTCAGCCTCTGTGGGAACAGCACTGGATCTTAGTTACAAATGCTAAGATCATCATCCTCCAGGCAGCAGTCTTCATCCATCTGCTGCCTGAGAGTAAATAGTACACACCGGTACCATTTAAAATAAACTCTTGCTTGAAGAAATTAAAAAACTAATATTTTATCATCTCTTTCACTTTACCCTTCCTAGTACTTAGAGTAGGCAAAGAGAATGACTGGGGGGTGGAGCTAAGGGAGGAGCTATATAGACAGCTCTGCTGTGGTGCTCTTAGCCACTTCCTGTTAGCAGGAGGATAATATCCCACAAGTAAAGGATGAATCCGTGGACTCATCTTACCTTTATAGAAGAAATAGGCCAAGTTTGAGGATGTCTGACATAGATAACACCGAAGGAAAGTAAAGGTACAATGTAAAATTGAGGAAAACAGTAAAAATAATACGGTACTGTAAAATAAGAGTTTAAAGCTGTAAAAAAAAAAAAAAGAAAGAAAAAAAGGCAAACACAGCAAATATCCTAGCACATAAATAAAATTTGTACCACTAATTTGAAACTAAGCTCTGCTGTTCAGAATGCATTACCACCTGTTCCTATCAGCCTTCCTTACACCCATAAAGGGACATAACACCCAAAACAATTTCTTCAGATAGAGAATACCATTTTACACAACTTTCTAATTTACTTCTATTATCAATTTTGCTTAATTATCTGGATATCCTTTCTTGAAGGAGCAGCAATGCAAGACCCCAGGAGCTAGCAGAACACATCAGTAAACCAATGGCAAGATTCAGCCACCAATCAGCAGCTAGCTCCAAGCTGCTGAGCCTACCTAGGTATCATTTTTAACCAAGGATACCAAGAGAATGCAGGAATGTAGATAATAGAAGTAAATTTCTAAGTTGTTTAAAATGGTATACTCTGAATGAAAGAACATTTTGGGATTTCATTACCCTTTATTAGGTTACAGCAACAAAGAAACAGGAAAGGATTGTATCTCAGAAAAGGGTAAATAAAATTGTTAACCCTTTGCACACTTGTGCTACCCAAAAGTGTATATTGGAAACTTTTTAAAATGGTATGCTCTGTCTGAATTACAAAAGACATTTTTTTGTGTTTCATGTCTCTTTAAAAGCCCAAAACACTAAAAGTACATAATTGCAGTAATGTAAACTTCAACATCCAGTTCATTACTGCAGGTCATAGCAGTCATGATACAAAGCAATAGCAGGTTAAAATCATAAAACTGCTGAAAAAAAAGTGTACATACATATTTACTTAGTACAATAGCTGGAATATTGACTGTTGTAAAAATCAGGAAGGCCAATATTAACTTGAATGTGTTGCTGTGTACCTTGCACCGTTGCTAAGGATAAAGCATTTAAAGTGCCATAAAACATCTTGAGTTTTGTGCATATTATTAAAGGGTCAACTGAGGTAAAACAGTGTGTGAAAGGAAAAAAAAAAGCTTCTAATTATTTTAAGTGTTGCCAAGTTTTTAGTGTTGCCAAGTGTAGGCTGTCCCCCCCCCCCCCCACTTATTAGTGTCCTAGTCCAAAACTTGTGCTATCATATAACAAAGTGTGCATGTGAGGATAATTACTTATGCAAGCAAGGGGGGTTGAGGAGGGACAGCAGGTACTGCTATTGTTTGTTGCCAAGAGGCTTGCTCGTTTCCATGGGGATAATGTCACATGCTTTGTGAATGCTTCAGCATTATACTGTGCACTGCTTTAGTCAGGTGCCATGTGACTCTGCCCCCTACCATGCATGTGCACATTTTGCAGAAGCTACAGTATGGCCTTGATAGATGGAAATGTCCAGACGGGAGCTTGTTACAAACATAACTTTGCCTGAATTAATGACGGTTAAAACTGGAAACAATTTTGTAGCTAAGCTTTGGCTGCATTATATATTTAAAACTGAAATTAGTTCATACTGTTTTATGTCCATTTAAGGGAGACATTTTACTGTTTCGTAGTCATGTAAAGGAGATGGCTGGACACTTAAAAAAGTTTACACACTGTAATGAGAGAGGTTAAACATTCTTAATTTATCTGTAAAAAAACAAAATCTATGCTTACCTGATAAATTTCTTTCTCTTGTGGTGTATCCAGTCCACGGGTTCATCCATTACTTGTGGGATATTCTCCTTCCCAACAGGAAGTTGCAAGAGGACACCCACAGCAGAGCTGTCTATATAGCTCCTCCCCTAACTGCCACCCCCAGTCATTCGACCGAAGACAAGCAAGAAAAAGGAGAAACTATAGGGTGCAGTGGTGACTGTAGTTTAAAAATAAAAAACACCTGCCTGAAAGTGACAGGGCGGGCCGTGGACTGGATACACCACAAGAGAAAGAAATTTATCAGGTAAGCATAAATTTTGTTTTCTCTTGTAAGGTGTATCCAGTCCACTGGTTCATCCATTACTTGTGGGATACCAATACCAAAGCTTTAGGACACGGATGAAGGGAGGGACAAGGCAGGAACTTAAACGGAAGGCACCACTGCCTGCAAGACCTTTCTCCCAAAAATAGCCTCCGAGGAAACAAAAGTATCAAATTTGTAGAATTTAGAAAAAGTATGAAGCGCAGACCAAGTCGCCGCCTTACAAATCTGTTCAACAGAGGCCTCATTTTTAAAAGCCCATGTGGAAGCTACCGCTCTAGTGGAATGAGCTGTAATTCTTTCAGGAGGCTGCTGGCCAGCAGTCTCATAAGCTAAACGGATTATACTTCTCAGCCAAAAAGAAAGAGAAGATGCCGAAGCCTTTTGGACACTCCTCTGTCCAGAGTAGACAACAAACAATGCAGATGTTTGAGTTTGACGAAAATCCTTAGTAGCTTGTAAATAAAACTTTAAAGCACGAACCACGTCAAGATTGTGTAATAGACGTTCCTTCTTTGAATAAGGATTAGGACACAGTGACGGAACTACAATCTCCTGATTGATATTCTTATTAGTTATCACCTTAGGAAGAAATCCAGTTTTGGTACGCAACACTACCTTATCTGTATGGAATATCAGATAAGGGGAATAACACTGTAAGGCAGATAACTCTGAAACTCTTTGAGCCGAAGAGATAGCTACCAAAAACAGAACTTTCCAAGATAAAAGCTTGATATCTATGGAATGCCGAGGTTTAAACAGAACCCCTTGAAGAACTTTAAGAACTAAATTTAAACTCCATGGCGGAGCAACAGGTTTAAACACAGGCTTGATTCTAACTAAAGCCTGACAAAACGCATGAACGTCTGGAACATCTGCCAGACGCTTGTGCAGAAGAATAGACAGAGCAGAAATCTGTCCCTTTAAAGAACTAGCTGACAATCCCTTCTCCAATCCTTCTTGGAGAAAGGATAATATCCTAGGAATCCTGACTTTACTCCATGAGTAACCCTTGGATTCACACCAATGAAGATATTTACACCATATCTTATGATAGATTTTCCTGGTGGCAGGCTTTCAAGCTTGAATTAAGGTATCAATGACCGACTCAGAGAAACCACGTTTTGATAAAATCAAGCGTTCAATCTCCAAGCAGTTAGCCGCAGAGAAATTAGATTTGGATGTTTGAATGGACCTTGGAGTAGAAGGTCCTGCCTCAGCGGCAGAGTCCAAGGGATGACATGTCCACCAGATCTGCATACCAAGTCCTTCGTGGCCACGCAGGTGCTATCAAAATCACCGAAGCTCTCTCCTGCTTGATCTTGGAAAGCAGACGAGGGAGGAGAGGAAATGGTGGGAACACATAAACCTGGCTAAAGGACCAGGGCACTGCTAGAGCATCTATCAGAGCTGCCTGGGGATCCCTTGACCTGGATCCGTAACAGGGAAGCTTGGCGTTCTGACGAGACACCCCATAGTTGAATCAGCTGGGCAAATACCTCCGGATGGAGCTCCCACTCCCCCGTATGAAAAGTCCGCCTCCCAGTTTTCTACTCCTGGGATATGGATAGCGGAGAGATGGCAAGAGTGAACCTCTGCCCATAGATATATCTTTGAAACCTCCAACATTGCCAGGGGGCTTCTTGTCCCCCCCTGATGGTTGATATAGGCTACAGTCGTGATATTGTTCGACTGAAATCTGATGAACCTGACCGCAGCTAGTTGAGGCCAAGCCTGAAGAGCATTGAATATCGCTCTCAATTCCAGAATGTTTATCGGAAGGAGGGCTTCCTCCTGAGTCCACAAACCCTGAGCCTTCAGGGAGTTCCAGACTGCGCCCGAGCCCAGAAGGCTAGCATCTGTCGTGACTATAGTCCACTCTGGCCTGCGGAAACTCATTCCCCTGGACAGATGGACCAGAGAGAACCACCAGAGAAGAGAATCCCTGGTCTCTTGATCCAGATTTAGCAGAGGGGACAAATCTGTGTAATCCCCATTCCACTGATTGAGCATGCAAAGTTGCAGTGGTCTGAGATGTAGGCAGGCAAACGGAACTATGTCAATTGCCGCTACCATTAGGCCGATTACTTCCATACACTGAGCCACTGACGGCCGAGAAGTGGAATGAAGAGCACGGCAGGAAGTTAGAAGCTTTGATAACCTGACCTCTGTCAGAAAAATTTTCATTTCTACTGAATCTATCAGTGTTCCTAGGAAACCTCAGAAAAGCCAGAACAATGTCGGTATGGGACTTGGCGATTTAAAAAGTCGACGCCTGTATCAGAATGTCGTCTAGGTAAGGAGCCACCACTATGCCCCGTGGCCTTAGAAACGCCAGTAGGGACCCTAGAACCTTCGTAAAGATTCTTGGTGCCGTGGCTAACCCGAAGGGAAGAGCCACAAACTGGTAATGCCTGTCTAAGAAGGCGAACCTGAGGAACGGATGATGATCTCTGTGAATCGGAATGTGGAGATAAGCATCCTTTAAGTCCACGGTAGTCATATATTGACCCTCCTGGATCATAGGGAGGATGGTTCGGATCGTATCCATCTTGAAGGATGGGACCCTGAGAAATTTGTTTAGGATCTTGAGATCCAAGATTGGTCTGAAAGTTCCCTCTTTTTTGGGAACTATAAACAGATTTGAATAGAAGCACTGCCCCAGTTCCTCCCTTGGAACTGGGTGGATCACTCCCATAACCAGCAGGTCTTGAACACAACGTAAGAATGCCTCTCTCTTTATCTGGTTTACAGATAATTGTGAGAGATGAAATCTCCCCTTTGGAGATGAAGCTTTGAAGTCCAGAAGATATCCCCGGGAAACAATCTCTAATGCCCAGGGATCCTGGACGTCTCTTGCCCAAGCCTGGGCGAAGAGAGAGAGAGTCTGCCCCCCACTAGATCCGGTCCCGGATCGGGGGCTACTCCTTCATACTGTCTTAGAGGCAGCCGCAGGTTTCTTGGCCCCATGCCACAGCTTTGCTGAGGCTCCTACCTGCCCTTAAATACGATTTTGTGCAGAAATAACCCCTTTGAAATGGTTCTCAGATGCCAGAGGACTTTTCTAGGGAAGCTGGATGTCTCAGTCTGTATTAAAACTGCACAGTTAGAGTGCTAAAATAGGCCCCTCCCACCATGTACTGGATGTCAGAGGGGCCTTAAGAAAATACTCCTGGGAGTATCTGACTAGCCATGTGGAAACTAGGCCCCAAATAAAGACTTATCTCCCTCAGAGAAAAAACGTCCTATTTATGAAATCATGTAAACGTTTTGTCACTAAGCAATATGAATATTAACATGAGTATTACCCTTTTATGTAAGCATGATCCCAGTCACTGTTAAATCACTGCATCAGGCTTACCTCAAATACACAAGGCTCTGTCAGCATTTTATATAACTTATTCCGCTCTCTAGAAATAAAAATACTGAACATACCTCAAAGCAGGTAATCTGCAGGCCGTTCCCCCAACTGATGTTTTCCCATATTCATCAGTTATGTGTGAGAACAGCAATGGACCTTAAAGGGACACTGTACCCAAATTTTTTCTTTTGTAATTCAGAAAGAGCATACAATTTTAAGCAACTTTCTAATTTACTCCTATTATCAATTTTTCTTTGTTCTCTTGCTATCATTATTTGAAAAGGAAGGCATTTAAGCTTTTTTTGGTTTCAGTACTCTGGACAGCACTTTTTTATTGGTGGATGAATTTATCCACCAATCAGCAAGGACAACCCAGGTTGTTCACCAAAAATGGGCCGGCATCTAAACCTACATTCTTGCATTTCAAATAAAGATACCAAGAGAATTAAGAAAATTTGATAATAGGAATAAATTAGAAAGTTGCTTAAAATGTCATGCTCTATCTGAATCACGAAAGACATTTTTTGGGTACAGTGTCTCTTTAAGTACAAACCGCTAAGATCATAAAATCTCCAGGCAGAATTCTTCTTCTAATTTCTGCCTGAGAGAAAAACAGTACAACGCCGGTACCGTTTAAAAATAACAAACTCTTGATTGAAGGTAAAACTACACTGTCACCACACATCTCTTGATACTTCCTTTCTTGTTGAGAGTTGCAAGAGAATGACTGGGGGTGGCAGTTAGGGGAGGAGCTATATAGACAGCTTTGCTGTGGGTGTCCTCTTGCAACTTCCTGTTGGGAAGGAGAATATCCCACAAGTAATGGATGAACCCGTGGACTGGATACACCTTACAAGAGAAAAATATATACAATTGTCGTAGCAAAATTCTAAGGTAAGGTCTACCTTACCACAAACAGGTAAAAACTAAACTGAATCAAGGAGAAAGTTGAGGATATATGTTCATATGTAGAAGTGAGGGTTTCCATCTCAAACTTCTGGGAGAATATTCTACCTACTCCAATGGTCAAAGAACATACATCCATAATACCTATAATAATATTCTTAAACCTTATACTTTGAGGTTTTATTTGACGAACAAGCTACTAATATGCAATGCAGTGAAGATTTTATTAATCAGTAAAATGTATTAAAAAATAAAATATATACATATTTGTTATAGTAATATAACATTAAAAACAATTTACCTGTTCAAGTTTAACTTCTTCTTTGACTGGGCTGGTGAGATTCATGGACTGAGCATTGGTAACAGCTATCGGTCTTGCCTGGGGTGTTGTGGTGGCTATTGGTTTAATCTGAGCAGCAGTGCGTTGCCTCCTCTTGTTCACATCTAAAGTGTGAGATGGTGCTATCGGTAACTCACGTAAGTTACTATTCCTTGCATGTGTGGTTTGCTGATTTGAAATCATCTGGACAGGTGTTCCCTGGCAAACAAATCAAACTGGTAAATCTATGCCAAATGCTCTGACACACTACTTGGAATGGTAACACAAAGCACAAGAGACTAGATAAATATAATATTCTCAGATTACGTTAAGACAAAAAACCTTAAATTATGCTTACTTGATCATTTTCTTTTCTTCTGATGGGAAGAGTCCACAGCTGCATTCATTACTTTTGGGAATTCAGAACCTGGCCACCAGGTGGAGGCAAAGACACCCCAGACAAAGGCTTAAATACCTCCCCCAATTCCCTCATCCCCCAGTCATTCTGCCAGGGAACAAGGAAGAGTAGGAGAAATACCAGGGTGAAAAAAGGTGCCAGAAGAACAAAACCCGAAAACCTTTGCCTCATATAAAGCACGGGCAGGGAGCTGTGGACTCTTCCCGTCAGAAGAAAAAGAAAATTTATGCTTACCTGTTAAATTTATTTCTTCTTCGACACGATGAGTCCACGGATCATCTTCATTAATTATGGGATATTCACTTCCTGGTCAGCAGGAAGAGGCAAAGGGCACCACAGCAGAGCTGTTAAATAGCTCCTCCCTTCCCTCCCACTCCAGTCATTTGACCGAAGTTAGGAAGAGAAAGGAAAAGCCAAGGTGCAGAGGTGACTGAAGTTTACAATAAAAAACATCCTGTCTAAAAATTACAGGGCGGGCCGTGGACTCATCATGTCTAAGAAGAAATAAATTTATCAAGTAAGAATACATTTTCTTTTCTTCTTAAAAGACACGATGAGTCCATGGATCATCTTCATTACTTATGGGATCCAATACCCAAGCTAGAGTACACGGATGATATGGGAGGGACAAGACAGGATACCTAAACAGAAAGCACCACTGCATGAAGAACCTTTCTCCCAAAAGCCGCCTCAGCCAAGGCAAAAAGTATCAAATTTGTAAAATTTTGAAAAAGTGTGAAGAGAAGACCAAGTTGCAGCCTTGCAAATCGTTTCCACATAAGCTTCATTTTGCCCATGAGGAAGCAACAGCCCTAGTGGAATGAGCCCTAATCCTCTCAGGAGGCTGCTGTCCAGCAGTTTCGCAAGCCAAACAACTGGCGAAAGTCTTTAGTCGCCTGTACATAAAACTTTAAAGCACGAAACTACATACAAATTGTGTAAGTGCCTCTCCTTCTTAGGAGGAGGATTAGGACACAAGGAAGGTACAACAATTTCCTGATTAATGTTCCGATCAGAAACAACCTTTGGAAGAAATCCAAATTTCGTACTTAAGACAACCTTATCCGCATGAAAAATAAGGTAAGGGGGCTCACATTGTAATGCTGAAAGCTCAGACACTCTACGAACAGAAGAAATTGCTACCAAAAATAAAACCTTCCAAGATAACAACATGATATCTAAGGAATGCATAGGTTCAAACAGAACCCCTTGAAGAACCTTGAGAATTAAATTTAGACTCCATGGAGGAGTAACTGGTCTAAACACAGGCCTAATTCTGGTTAAGGCCTGACAAAAAGACTGAACATCAGGGACATCAGCTAGACGCTTGTGTAAAATGATAGATAATGCTGAAATTTGACCCTTTAAAGAACTTGTAGATAATCCTTTCTCCAATCCTTCCTGGAGAAAATATAAAATCCTAGGAATCCTAACTCTACTCCAGGAGTAGCCCTTGGATTCACACCAATAAAAGTATTTAAGCCAAATCTTGTGATAAATCTTTCTAGAGACAGGCTTACGAGCCTGAATCAAAGTGTCTATGACTGAGTAACCTTAAGAACCTGTGATGATCCCTGTGAATGGGAACATGCAGGTATGCATCCTTTAAATCTACTGTTGTCAAAAACTGACCCTCCAGGATCAAGGGAAGGATGGAACGAATAGATTCCATCCTGAAGGATGGCACTCGGAGAAACTTAGACTCTTGAGGTCTAGAATTAGTCTGAAGGTTCGTTCCTTCTTGGGAACCACAAACAGATTTGAATAAAAAGAGACAATGGACGATGTCCATTGCTGCTACCATCAGACCTATTAACTCCATGCACTGGGCCACAGAAGGACGAGGAGAAGATTGCAGAGCTCGACAAATATCGATAATCTTTAATTTCCTGATTTCTGTCAGAAAAATCTTCATAGACAGAGAGTCTACGATGGTCCCTAGAAAAGTTATTCTTGTATGAGGAACTAAAGAGCTCTTTTCTAGATTCACCTTCCACCCGTGTGACCTTAGGAAAGCCACTACCAGGCCCGTGTGTGATTTTGCTAGCTGAAAGGACGGCGCCTGAACTAGGATATCGTCCAGATACGGCGACCACCGCAATGCCTCTTGAACTAAGCTAACAGCGCATGAAAAGTGTTCTATATGCTGCTCTAGCCCAGATAAACCCCAAATACAGCACATCTGAAGACCTGCAACTGCTTGGAAATAGTGCTACAAGCAGAGGCTCCAAAAAAAAGGAAGTCCCGCCCTTCGTGGGCGTGCTGCAAGTCTCTGCTTCCCTCTCAGGGAAAAAAACTAAAGTGAAACCACCAGAGCCCTCCATTTTAGTGAAAATAAACTTAGCAACATAACTCCAGCCCCAGTGCCTGCACCTAATCACTGCCCAAGTAAGACTTATTTTCTGAAAGTCTGAAACAGTCCCCACATAAGTAAGGTTTACCATTAACCCGTTATGTACCGTAGTGCTAATGAAACAAACACGGAGACTCCTTAGATCCCAGAAAAAGCTCCTCCCTTCCCTCCCACTCCAGTCATTCGACCGAAGTTAGGAAGAGAAAGGAAAAGCCAAGGCGCAGCGGTGTCTGAAGTTTACAAAAATGAATAACCTGTCTCAAAGAACAGGGCGGGCCGTGGACTCATCGTGTCTAAAAAGAAACAAATTTATCAGGTAAGCATACATTTTCTTTTCTTTTTAAAGACACAATGAGTCCATGGATTTCATCCTTACTTGTGGGATACAATACCAAAGCTATAGGAAACGGATGAAAAGGGAGGGACGAGACAGGGGACCTAAACGGAAGGCACCACTGGTTGAAGAACATTTCTCCCAAAAACAGCCTCAGCCGAGACAAAGGTATCAAATTTGAAAAGTTTAGAAAAAGTGTGAAGAGAAGACCAAGTTGCAGCCTTTCAAATCTGTTCAACAGAAGCATCATTTTTGAATGCCCATGAGGAAGCAACAGCCCAAGTGGAATGAGCCGTAATTCTTTCAGGAGGCTGCTGTCCAGCAGTCTCATATGCAAAACGGATGATACTCTTCAGCCAAAAAGAAAAAGGTAGTCGTAGCTTTCTGACCCTTACGTATTCCCAAAAAAATGACAAACAAAGAAGACGATTGACGAAAATACTTATTCGCTTGCAAGTAAAATTTTAAAGCACAGACCACGTCCAAATTGTGTAGCAGACGTTCCGTCCGAGAAGAAGGATTAGGACACAAGGAAGGAACCACAATTTCCTGATTAATGCTCTTGTCTGAAACAACTTTAGGAAGAAAAGCAAGTTTAGTACCTAACACCACCTTATCCAAATGAAAAATAAGGTAAGGATAATTATATTGTAATGCCGAAAGCTCAGATACTCATCGAGCAGAAGAAATGGCAACAAAAAAAACATAATTTATGTAAGAACTTACCTGATAAATTCATTTCTTTCATATTAGCAAGAGTCCATGAGCTAGTGACGTATGGGATATACATTCCTACCAGGAGGGGCAAAGTTTCCCAAACCTCAAAATGCCTATAAATACACCCCTCACCACACCCACAAATCAGTTTAACGCATAGCCAAGAAGTGGGGTGATAAGACAAAAGTGCGAAAGCATAAAAAATAAGGAATTGGAATAATTGTGCTTTATACAAAAAAATCATAACCACCACAAAAAAGGGTGGGCCTCATGGACTCTTGCTAATATGAAAGAAATGAATTTATCAGGTAAGTTCTTACATAAATTATGTTTTCTTTCATGTAATTAGCAAGAGTCCATGAGCTAGTGACGTATGGGATAATGAATACCCAAGATGTGGATCTTCCACGCAAGAGTCACTAGAGAGGGAGGGATAAAATAAAGACAGCCAATTCCGCTGAAAATAATCCACACCCAAAATAAAGTTTAAATCTTATAATGAAAAAAACTGAAATTATAAGCAGAAGAATCAAACTGAAACAGCTGCCTGAAGTACTTTTCTACCAAAAACTGCTTCAGAAGAATCAAACTGAAACAGCTGCCTGAAGTACTTTTCTACCAAAAACTGCTTCAGAAGAAGAAAACACATCAAAATGGAAGAATTTATTACCCTGGAAAGAAAGGGAAAGCAAAGTTGACTTAGAAGACATATCAGCATTCCAAGTTTTAAGCCATAAAGCTCTTCTAGCTAAAATAGCTAGAGACATATACCTGACATCAACCCTAATTAAATCAAAGATGGCATCACAAATAAAATTATTAGCATGTTGAAGAAGATTAACAATGCTATGAGAATTATGATCTGTTACTTGTTGCGCTAAAGCTTCTAACCAAAAAGTTGAAGCTGCAGCAACATCCGCCAAAGATATAGCAGGTCTAAGAAGATTACCTGAACATAAGTAAGCTTTTCTTAGAAAGGATTCAATTTTCCTATCTAAAGGATCTTTAAAGGAAGTACTATCTGCCGTAGGAATAGTAGTACGTTTAGCAAGAGTAGAGATAGCCCCATCAACCTTAGGGATTTTGTCCCAAAACTCTAATCTGTCAGATGGCACAGGATATAATTGCTTAAAACGTTTAGAAGGAGTAAATGAATTACCCAAATTATTCCATTCCCTGGAGATTACTTCAGAAATAGCATCAGGGACAGGAAAAACTTCTGGAATAACTACAGGAGATTTAAAAACCTTATTTAAACGTTTAGATTTAGTATCAAGAGGACCAGAATCCTCTATTTCTAATGCAATTAAGACTTCTTTAAGTAAAGAACGAATAAATTCCATCTTGAACAAATATGAAGATTTATCAGCATCAACCTCTGAAACAGAATCCTTTGAACCAGAGGAATCATTATCAGAATCAGAATGATGATGTTCATTTAAAAATTCATCTGAAAAATGAGAAGTTTTAAAAGACCTTTTACGTTAACTAGAAGGAGGAATAACAGACATAGCCTTCTTAATGGATTTAGAAACAAAATCTCTTATGTTAACAGGAACACTCTGAGTATTAGATGTTGATGGAACAACAACAGGTAATGTAACATTACTAAAGGAAATATTATCTGCATTAACAAGCTTGTCATGACATTCATTACAAACAACAGCTGGAGGAACAGATACCACAAGTTTACAGCAAATACACTTAACTTTGGTAGATCCAGCATCAGGCAGCGATTTTCCAGAAGTATCTTCTGATTCAGGGTCAATCTGGGACATCTTGCAATATGTAATAGAAAAAACAACATATAAAGCAAAATTGATCAAATTCCTTAAATGACAGTTTCAGGAATGAGAAAAAATGCCAGAGAACAAGCTTCTAGCAACCAGAAGCAATAAACAATGAGACTTAAATAATGTGGAGACAATAATGAGGCCCATATTTTTTAGCGCCAAAAAAAGACGCCCACATTATTTGGCGCCTAAATGCTTTTGGCGCCAAAAATGACGCCACATCCGGTAACGCCGACACTTTTGGCGCAAAAAAACATCAAAAATGACGCAACTTCCAGTGACACGTATGACGCCGGAAATAACAAAGAAAATGTTTTTTGCGCCAAAAAAGTCCGCGCCAAGAATGACGCAATAAAATGAAGCATTTTCAGCCCCCGCGAGCCTAACAGGCCACAGGGAAAAAAGTCAAATTTTAAGGTAAGAAAAAACATAATTTATGCTTACCTGATAAATTCCTTTCTTCTGTTGTGTGATCAGTCCACGGGTCATCATTACTTCTGGGATATTATCTGCTCCCCTACAGGAAGTGCAAGAGGATTCACCCAGCAGAGTTGCTATATAGCTCCTCCCCTCTACGTCACCTCCAGTCATTCGACCAAAGACCAACGAGAAAGGAGAAGCCAAGGGTGTAGTGGTGACTGAATTATAATTTAAAAAAAAAATATTTACCTGCCTTAAAAAACAGGGCGGGCCGTGGACTGATCACACAACAGAAGAAAGGAATTTATCAGGTAAGCATAAATTATGTTTTCTTCTGTTATGTGTGATCAGTCCACGGGTCATCATTACTTCTGGGATACCAATACCAAAGCAAAAGTACACGGATGACGGGAGGGATAGGCAGGCTCATTATACAGAAGGAACCACTGCCTGAAGAACCTTTCTCCCAAAAATAGCCTCCGAAGAAGCAAAAGTGTCAAATTTGTAAAATTTGGAAAAAGTATGAAGCGAAGACCAAGTTGCAGCCTTGCAAATCTGTTCAACAGAGGCCTCATTCTTAAAGGCCCAAGTGGAAGCCACAGCTCTAGTGGAATGAGCTGTAATTCTTTCAGGAGGCTGCTGTCCAGCAGTCTCATAGGCTAAACGTATTATGCTACGAAGCCAAAAAGAGAGAGAGGTAGCAGAAGCTTTTTGACCTCTCCTCTGTCCAGAATAAACGACAAACAGGGAAGAAGTTTGGCGAAAATCTTTAGTTGCCTGCAAGTAGAACTTGAGGGCACGAACTACATCCAGATTGTGTAGAAGACGTTCCTTCTTTGAAGAAGGATTTGGACACAAGGATGGAACAACAATCTCTTGATTGATATTCCTGTTAGAAACAACCTTAGGTAAGAACCCAGGTTTAGTACGCAGAACTACCTTGTCTGAGTGAAAGATCAGATAAGGAGAATCACAATGTAGGGCTGATAACTCAGAGACTCTTCGAGCCGAGGAAATAGCCATTAAAAATAGAACTTTCCAAGATAACAATTTTATATCAATGGAATGAAGGGGTTCAAACGGAACACCCTGTAAAACGTTAAGAACTAAGTTTAAACTCCATGGCGGAGCAACAGTTTTAAACACAGGCTTGATCCTAGCTAAAGCCTGACAAAAGGCCTGGATGTCTGAATTTTCTGACAGACGCCTGTGTAACAAGATGGACAGAGCTGAGATCTGTCCCTTTAATGAGCTAGCCGATAAACCCTTTTCTAAACCTTCTTGCAGAAAAGACAATATCCTAGGAATCCTAACCTTACTCCAGGAGTAATCTTTGGATTCACACCAGTATAGGTATTTACGCCATATTTTATGGTAAATCTTTCTGGTAACAGGCTTCCTAGCCTGTATCAGGGTATCAATAACCGACTCAAAAAAACCACGTTTTGATAAAATCAAGCGTTCAATTTCCAAGCAGTCAGCTTCAGAGAAGTTAGACTTTGATGTTTGAATGGACCCTGAATCAGAAGGTCCTGTCTTAGAGGTAGAGACCAAGGCGGACAGGATGACATGTCCACTAGATCTGCATACCAAGTCCTGCGCGGCCATGCAGGCGCTATTAGAATCACTGATGCTCTCTCCTGTTTGATTTTGGCAATCAATCGAGGAAGCAGCGGGAAGGGTGGAAACACATAAGCCATCCTGAAGTTCCAAGGTGCTGTCAAAGCATCTATCAGAACCGCTCCCGGATCCCTGGATCTGGATCCGTAGCGAGGAAGTTTGGCGTTCTGGCGAGACGCCATGAGATCTATCTCTGGTTTGCCCCAACGTCGAAGTATTTGGGCAAAGACCTCCGGATGAAGTTCCCACTCCCCCGGATGAAGAGTCTGGCGACTCAAGAAATCCGCCTCCCAGTTCTCCACTCCCGGGATGTGGATTGCTGACAGGTGGCAAGAGTGAGACTCTGCCCAGCGAATTATCTTTGATACTTCTATCATTGCTAGGGAGCTTCTTGTCCCTCCCTGATGGTTGATGTAAGCTACAGTCGTGATGTTGTCCGACTGAAACCTGATGAACCCCCGAGTCTTTAACTGGGGCCAAGCTAGAAGGGCATTGAGAACTGCTCTCAATTCCAGAATGTTTATTGGCAGGAGACTTTCCTCCTGACTCCATTGTCCCTGAGCCTTCAGAGAATTCCAGACAGCGCCCCAACCTAGAAGGCTGGCGTCTGTTGTTACGATTGTCCAGTCCGGCCTGCTGAACGGCATCCCCCTGGACAGATGTGGCCGAGAAAGCCACCATAGAAGAGAGTTTCTGGTCTCCTGATCCAGATTCAGAGTGGGGGACAAATCTGAGTAATCCCCATTCCACTGACTCAGCATGCACAATTGCAGCGGTCTGAGATGTAGGCGTGCAAAGGGTACTATGTCCATTGCTGCTACCATTAAGCCGATCACCTCCATGCATTGAGCTACTGACGGGAGTTGAATGGAATGAAGGACACGGCATACATTTAGAAGCTTTGTTAATCTGTCTTCTGTCAGATAAATCTTCATTTCTACAGAATCTATAAGAGTCCCCAAGAATGGAACTCTTGTGAGAGGCAAGAGAGAACTCTTGTTTTCGTTCACTTTCCATCCATGCGACCTTAGAAATGCCAGAACTAACTCTGTATGAGACTTGGCAGTTTGAAAGCTTGAAGCTTGTATCAGAATGTCGTCTAGGTACGGAGCTACCGAAATTCCTCGCGGTCTCAGAACCGCTAGAAGGGCACCCAGAACCTTTGTGAAGATTCTTGGAGCCGTAGCCAATCCGAATGGAAGGGCTACAAACTGGTAATGCCTGTCTAAGAAGGCAAACCTTAGATACCGGTAATGATCTTTGTGAATCGGTATGTGAAGGTAAGCATCCTTTAAATCCACTGTGGTCATGTATTGACCCTTTTGGATCATGGGTAAGATTGTCCGAATAGTTTCCATTTTGAACGATGGAACTCTTAGGAATTTGTTTAGGATCTTTAAATCCAAGATTGGCCTGAAAGTTCCCTCTTTTTTGGGAACCACAAACAGGTTTGAGTAAAACCCTTGTCCTTGTTCCGACCGCGGAACCGGATGGATCACTCCCATTAATAATAGATCTTGTACACAGCGTAGAAACGCGTCTTTCTTTATTTGGTTTGTTGACAACCTTGACAGATGAAATCTCCCTCTTGGGGGAGATAATTTGAAGTCTAAAAGGTATCCCTGAGATATGATCTCTAGCGCCCAGGGATCCTGGACATCTCTTGCCCAAGCCTGGGCGAAGAGAGAGAGTCTGCCCCCCACTAGATCCGGTCCCGGATCGGGGGCCCTCGGTTCATGCTGTCTTAGGGGCAGCAGCAGGTTTTCTGGCCTGCTTGCCCTTATTCCAGGACTGGTTAGGTTTCCAGCCTTGTCTGTAACGAGCAACAGCTCCTTCCTGTTTTGGTGCAGTGGAAGTTGATGCTGCACCTGCTTTGAAATTCCGAAAGGGACGAAAATTAGACTGTCTAGCCTTAGCTTTGGCTTTGTCTTGAGGTAGAGCGTGGCCCTTACCTCCTGTAATGTCAGCGATAATTTCTTTCAAACCGGGCCCAAATAAAGTTTGCCCCTTGAAAGGTATATTAAGTAATTTGGACTTAGAAGTTACATCAGCCGACCAGGATTTTAGCCACAGCGCCCTACGTGCCTGAATGGCGAATCCTGAATTCTTAGCCGTAAGTTTGGTTAAATGTACTACGGCCTCCGAAATGAATGAATTAGCTAGTTTAAGGACTCTAAGCCTGTCCGTAATGTCGTCCAGCGTAGCGGAACTAAGGTTCTCTTCCAGAGACTCAATCCAAAATGCTGCCGCAGCCGTAATCGGCGCGATGCATGCAAGGGGTTGCAATATAAAACCTTGTTGAACAAACATTTTCTTAAGGTAACCCTCTAATTTTTTATCCATAGGATCTGAAAAAGCACAGCTATCCTCCACCGGGATAGTGGTGCGCTTAGCTAAAGTAGAAACTGCTCCCTCCACCTTAGGGACCGTTTGCCATAAGTCCCGTGTGGTGGCGTCTATTGGAAACATCTTTCTAAATATTGGAGGGGGTGAGAACGGCACACCGGGTCTATCCCACTCCTTAGTAACAATTTCAGTTAATCTCTTAGGTATAGGAAAAACGTCAGTACTCGCCGGTACCGCAAAGTATTTATCCAACCTACACATTTTCTCTGGTATTGCAACAGTGTTACAATCGTTAAGAGCCGCTAAGACCTCCCCTAGTAATACACGGAGGTTTTCCAATTTAAATTTAAAATTTGAAATATCTGAATCCAATCTGCTTGGATCAGAACCGTCACCTACAGAATGAAGCTCTCCGTCCTCATGCTCTGCAAGCTGTGACGCAGTATCAGACATGGCCCTAGAATTATCAGCGCACTCTGTTCTCACCCCAGAGTGATCACGCTTGCCTCTTAGTTCTGGTAACTTAGCCAAAACTTCAGTCATAACAGTAGCCATATCTTGTAATGTTATCTGTAATGGCTGCCCAGATGTACTAGGCGCCATAATATCACGCACCTCCCGGGCGGGAGACGCAGGTACTGACACGTGAGGCGAGTTAGACGGCATAACTCTCCCCTCGCTGTTTGGTGAAATTTGTTCAATTTGTACAGATTGGCTTTTATTTAAAGTAGCATCAATACAGTTAGTACATAAATTTCTATTGGGCTCCACCTTGGCATTGGAACAAATGACACAGGTATCTTCCTCTGAATCAGACATGTTTTAACACACTAGCAATAAACATGCAACTTGGTTACAATCTTATTTAACAAAAAACGTACTGTGCCTCAAAGAAGCACTAAACGATTAAATGACAGTTGAAATAATGAACTGAAAAACAGTTATAGCACCACTCCTTAAAAACAACACAACTTGTTAGCAAAGGTTTGTTCCCATTAGTAAAGTAACACTAATTAAATTTTAAACATAAAAATCACAGAGCAACGTTTTAAAACACAGTCACTACATAAGTCTCACAGCTCTGCTGAGAGAATCTACCTCCCTTCAAAGAAGTTTGAAGACCCCTGAGGTCTGTTAGAGATGAACCGGATCATGCAGAAAATACAAGAGTAACTGACTGGAAATTTTTGATGCGTAGCAAAGAGCGCCAAAAACGGCCCCTCCCCCTCACACACAGCAGTGAGAGAGAAACGAAACTGTCATAATCAAAACAAGCAAACTGCCAAGTGGAAAAATAATGCCCAAATATTTATTCACTCAGTACCTCAGAAATGCAAACGATTCTACATTCCAGCAAAAACGTTTAACATGAATTAAATACCTATTAAAAGGTTTAATGTACTTTTACAGAGTAATTCCGGTGAAATACCATCCCCAGAATACTGAAGTGTAGAGTATACATACATGTCATTATAACGGTATGGCAGGATTTTCTCATCAATTCCATTCAGAAAATAAAAACTGCTACATACCTCAATGCAGATTCAACTGCCCGCTGTCCCCTGATCTGAAGCTTTTACCTCCCTCAGATGGCCGAGAAACAGCAATATGATCTTAACTACTCCGGTTAAAATCATAAGAAAAACTCTGGTAGATTCTTCTTCAAACTCTGCCAGAGAAGTAATAACACGCTCCGGTGCTATTGTAAAATAACAAACTTTTGATTGAAGTTATAAAAACTAAGTATAATCACCATAGTCCTCTCACACCTCCTATCTAGTCTTTGGGTGCAAGAGAATGACTGGAGGTGACGTAGAGGGGAGGAGCTATATAGCAACTCTGCTGGGTGAATCCTCTTGCACTTCCTGTAGGGGAGCAGATAATATCCCAGAAGTAATGATGACCCGTGGACTGATCACACATAACAGAAGAAAAATTGATTATTCAAATGCATTATACCAAATAATGAAACTGACTGTCTGAAATAAGGAATATTGAACATCCTGAATCAAGGCAAATAAATGTTTAAACACAATTATTTAGAACTTTATATAAATGTGCCCAACCATAGCTTAGAGTGTCACAAAAATAAGACTTACTTACCCCAGGACACTCATCTACATGAAGTAGAAAGCCAAACCAGTACTGAAACGAGAATCAGTAGAGGTAATGGTATATATAAGAGTATATCGTCGATCTGAAAAGGGAGGTAAGAGATAATCTCTACGACCGATAACAGAGAACCTATGAAATAGACCCCGTAGAAGGAGATCATTGAATTCAAATAGGCAATACTCTCTTCACATCCCTCTGACATTCACTGCACGCTGAGAGGAAAACCGGGCTCCAACCTGCTGCGGAGCGCATATCAACGTAGAATCTAGCACAAACTTACTTCACCACCTCCACAGGAGGCAAAGTTTGTAAAACTGATTTGTGGGTGTGGTGAGGGGTGTATTTATAGGCATTTTGAGGTTTGGGAAACTTTGCTCCTCCTGGTAGGAATGTATATCCCATACGTCACTAGCTCATGGACTCTTGCTAATTACATGAAAGAAACAAAACTTTCCAAGATAATAACTTAATATCTATGGAATGAATAGGTTCAAACGGAAACCCTTGAAGAACCTTAATAACTAAATTTAAACTCCATGGAGAAACAATAGGTTTAAACACAGGCCTGATTTAAATCAAAGTCTGACAAAAAACCTGATAAATTCATTTTTCATATTGGCAAGAGTCCATGAGCTAGTGACGTATGGGATATACAATCCTACCAGGATGGGCAAAGTTTCCCAAACCTCAAAATGCCTATAAATACACCCCTCATCACACCCACAATTCAGTTTAACGAATAGCCAAGCAGTGGGGTGATAAAGGAAATGTGCTTTATACAAAAAAATCATAACCACCTTAAAAAAGGGCGGGCCTCATGGACTCTTGCCAATATGAAAGAAATGAATTTATCAGGTATATTCTTACATAAATTATGTTTTCTTTCATGTAATTGGCAAGAGTCCATGAGCTAGTGACGTATGGGATATCAATACTCAAGATGTGGAACTCCACACAAGAGTCACTAGAGAGGAAGGGATAAAAACAGCCATAATCATCTGAAAAAATAATCCACAACCCAAAATATAAGTTATTCTTTAAATGACAAGAATAACTTAAAACATCAGCAGAAGAATCAAACTGAAACAGCTGCCTGAAGAACTTTTCTACCAAAAACTGCTTCTGAAGAAGCAAATACATCATAACGGTAGAATTTAGTAAAGGTATGTAAAGAAGACCAAGTTGCCGCTCTGCAAATTTGATCAACTGAAGCTTCATTCTTAAAAGCCCACAAAGTGGAGACTGATCTAGTAAAATGAGCTGTAATTCTCTGAGGCGGGGCCTGACCCGACCCTAAATAAGCTTGATGAATCAAAAGCTTTAACCAAGAAGCCAAAGAAATAGCAGAAGCCTTCTGACCTTTCCTAGGACCAGAAAATATAATAAATAGACTAGAAGTCTTCCTGAAATCTTTAGTAGCTTCAACATAATATTTCAAAGCTCTTACCACATTCAAAAAATGTAAGGATCTTTCCAAAGAATTCTTAGGATTAGGACACAAGGAAGGGACAACAATTTCTCTGGTAATGTTGTTAGAATTCACAACTTTAGGTAAAAATTTAAATGAAGTCCGCAAAAACGCCTGATCCTGATAAAAAAAATCAGAAAAGGAGATTCACAAGAAAGAGCAGATAGTTAAGAAACTCTTCTAGCGGAAGAGATGGCCAAAAGGAACAACACTTTCCAAGAAAGTAGTTTAATGTCCAAAGAATGCATAGGCTCAAATGGAGGAGCCTGTAACGCCCTCAAAACCAAATTAAGACTCAAAGGAGGAGAAATTGATTTAATGACAGGCTTAATACGAACTAAAGCCTGTACAAAAAAGTGAATATCAGGAAGTTTAGCAATCTTTCTGTGAAATAAAAACGAAAGAGCAGAGATTTGTCCCTTCAAGGAACTTGCAGACAAACCCTTATCCAAACCATCCTGAAGAAACTGTAAAATTCTAGGAATTCTAAAAGAATGCCAAGAGAATTTTTGAGAAGCACACCATGAGATGTAAGTCTTCCAAACTCGATAATAAATCTTTATAGAGACAGATTTTCGAGCTTGTAACATAGTATTAATCACTGTGTCAGAGAAACCTCTATCACTTAGCACTAAGCGTTCAATTTCCATACCTTCAAATTTAATGATTTGAGATCCTGATGGAAAAACGGACCTTGAGACAGTAGTTCGGGCCTTAACGGAAGTGGCCAAGGTTGGACATCTGCACCAGATCCGCATACCAAAACCTTTGAGGCCATGCTGGAGCCACCAGCAACACAAACAATTGTTCCATGATGATTTTGGAGATCACTCTCGGAAGAACTAGAGGCGGGAAAATATAAGCAGGTTGATAACACCAAGGAAGTGTCAGCGCATCCACTGCATCCGCCTGAACATCCCTGGACCTGGACAGGTATCTGGGAAGTTTCTTGTTTAGATGAGAGGCCATGAGATCTATCTCTGGAAGACTCCACATCTGAACAATCTGAGAAAATACATCTGGATGGAGGGACCACTCCCCCGGATGTAAAGTCTGACAGCTGAGATAATCCGCCTCCCAATTGTCTACACCTGGGATATGCTCCGCAGAGATTAGACAAGAGCTGGATCTGCTAAAGCAAGTATCCAAGATACTTCTTTCATAGCTTGGGGACTGTGAGTCCCACCCTGATGATTGACATCTGCCACAGTTGTGATATTGTCTGTCTGAAAACAAATGAACGGCTCTCTCTTCAAAAGAGGCCAAAACTGAAGAGCCCTGAGAATTGCACGGAGTTCTAAAATATTTATTGGTAATCTCGCCTCTTAAGATTTCCAAACCCCTTGTGCTGTCAGAGATCCCCAAACAGCTCCCCAACCTGAAAGACTTGCATCTGTAGTGATCACAGTCCAGGTTGGCCGAACAAAAGAGGCCCCTTGAACTAAACGCTGGTGATTTAATCACCACGTCAGAGTGTCGAACATTGGGATTTAAGGATATTAATTGTTATATCTTTGTATAATCCCTGCTCCATTTATTCAGCATACAAAGCTGGAGAGAACTCATGTAAAAATGAGCAAAAGGAATTGCGTCTGATGCTGCAGTTATGAGGCCTAAAACTTCCATGCACATAGCCACTGAAGGGAATGACTGAGACTGAAGGTGCCGACAGGCTGCAACCAATTTCAAACGTCTCTTGTCTGTTAGAGACAGTCATGGACACTGAAACTATGTGGAAACCTAAAAAGGTGACCCTTGTCTGAGGAATTAAGAAACTTTTTGGTAAATTGATCCTCCAACCATGTTTTCGAAGAAACAACACTAGTTGATTCGTGTGAGATTCTGCAGAACGTAAAGACTGAGCTAGTACCAAGATATCGTCCAAATAAGGAAACCCCGCAATACCCTGCTCTCTGGTTACAAAGAGCAGGGCACCGAGAACCTTTGAAAAGATTCTTGGAGCTGTTGCTAGGCCAAATGGAAGAGCAACAAATTGGTAATGCTGGTCTAGAAAAGAGAATCTCAGGAACTGATAATGATCTGGATGAATCGGAATATGAAGGTAAGCATCCTGCAAGTCTATTGTAGACATATAATGTCCTTGCTGAACAAAAGGCAGAATAGTCCTTATAGTCACCATCTTGAAAGGTGGTACTCTTACATAACGATTCAAAAATTTCAGATACAGAACTGGTCTGAATGAATTTTCCTTCTTTGGGACAATGAATAGATTTGAATAAAACCCTAGAACTTGTTCCTGAAAAGGAACTGGCATGATTACCCCTGAAAACACACTTCAGGAAAGCCTGAGCTTTTACTGGATTTGCTGGGATACGTGAGATAAAAAATCTTCTCAGAGGAGGTCTTACTCTGAATCCTATTCGATACCCCTGAGAGACAATGCTCTGAATCCATTGATTTTAGACAGAATTTCTCCAAACATCCTTGAAAAACCTTAATCTGCCCCCTACCAGCTGAGCTGGAATGAGGGCCACACCTTGATGCGGATTTAGGGGCTGACTTTGGTTTCTTAAATGGCTTGGATTTATTCCAATTTGAGGAAGGCTTCCAATTGGAAACAGATTCCTTGGGGGAAGGATTAGATTTTTGTTCCTTATTTTGACAAAAGGAACGAAAACGGTTAGAAGCCTTAGATTTACCCTTAGGTCTTTTATCCTGAGTCAAAAAAACTCCCTTCCCCCCAGTAACAGTTGAAATAATAGAATCCAACTGAGAACCAAATAAATTATTACCTTGGAAAGAAAGAAAGAGATAGTAATCTAGGCTTAGATGTCATATCAGCATTCCAAGATTTAATAAGCCACAAAGCTCTTCTAGCTAAAATAGCTAAAGACATGGATCTAACATCAATTTTGATATCAAAAACGGCATCACAAATAAAATGATTAGCATGTTGCAGTAAGCGAACAATGCTAGATATGTCAGAATCCAATTCTTGTTGCGCTAAATACTCCAACCAAAACGTTGAAGAAGCCGCAACATCAGCCAAAGAAATTGCAGGTCTGAGAAGATGACCTGAATATAAATAGGCTTTCCTTAGATTAGATTCAAGTTTCCTATCTAAAGGATCTTTAAAAGAAGTACCGTCTTCCATAGGAATAGTGGTACGTTTAGCAAGAGTAGAAATAGCCCCATCAAATTTGGGGATCTTTTCCCAAAACTCTATTGAAATTGCTGGCAAAGGATACAATTTTTTAAACCTTGAAGAAGGAATAAAAGAAGTACCCGGCTTATTCCATTCCTTAGAAATTATATCAGAAATAGCATCAATAATAATAGGAAAAACCTCTGGAGTAACCACAGGAGGTTTAAAAAGAGCATTCTGAATAGAATCAGTGACAAATTCTTTATAATTCATAGGTATATCATGTACATTAGAAGTTGAAGGAACTGCAACCGGCAATGTACTATTACTGATGGACACATTATCTGCATGTAAAAGTTTATCATGACAACTATTACAAATGACACTCGGAGATATAATTTCCACAATCTTACAACAAATGCACTTAGCTTTGGTAGAACCGATGTGAGGCAGCAAAGCTCCAACAGATACTTCTGAGACAGGATCAGATTGAGACATGTTGCAAAATGTAAAAGAAAAAACAACATATAAAGCAAAATTATCAGTTTCCTTATATGACGGTTTCAGGAACGGGACAAAATGCAAATAGCATTGCTCTCTGACATAGAGAAAGGCAAGAGGCAAAAAGCAATGGGGTATAAAATGAAAAAAAAAAAAACATACGCTAGTGGCGTATGGGATATACATTCCTACCAGGAGGGGCAAAGTTTCCCAAATCTCAAAATGCCTATAAATACACCCCCCACCACACCCACAATTCAGTTTAATGAATAGCCAAGAAGTGGGGTGATAAAAAAGGAGCGAAAGCATCAACAAGGAATTGGAATAATTGTGCTTTATACAAAAAAATCATAACCACCATAAAAAGGGTGGGTCTCATGGACTCTTGCCAATATGAAAGAAATGAATTTATCAGGTAAGTTCTTACATAAATTATGTTTTCTTTCATGTAATTGGCAAGAGTCCATGAGCTAGTGACATATGGGATAGCAAATACCCAAGATGTGGAACTCCACGCAAGAGTTACTAGAGAGGGAAGAATAAAAATAAAGACAGCCAATTCCGCTGAAAAAAGAATCCACAACCAACATCAAAAAGTTTTAATCTTATAATGAAAAAAACAAATTATAAGCAGAAGAATCAAACTGAAACAGCTGCCTGAAGAACTTTTCTACCAAAAACTGCTTCTGAAGAAGAGA